>NW_014569578.1:973224-987473 GCF_001313835.1 Polistes canadensis
CCTAGACATTTCATGTACATAAGATAAGATATTTACCAATGAGTCTTTCTTATTTACAGTGCGTGACATTCAATATAGTTAGGCACGGAATTTAATAATAACAAAGAAGTTAAGTTCTAATCAGTCTTAAAGCTTAATATTCGTTTTGATCATTAAAGTAGCCTGGAAATACATCACTATAATATATAAATTAAAATGAGGACTGTTAAGGAAAATCATTTAAAATAAATATAGCTATAAGGAGACTTATTCATCATTACAAAACTGCAAACAATTTTCAAGGAATATACTAAGTAATATATTCTAAGTAATATATAAATAAAAAATTGTTATATAAACTTTATACAACCTGTCTATTTATTGAATTGACTTAAGAGTTCGTACTAGTTTTCAAAAAGAAAAAAAGGAGGAAACAAAACTTTTATTTACATTTTCTGCTATGTATTTTTATAAAAAAAAAAATACTTCTTTCGGAGAAATATAAAGTTTAAAAAAGTAAAATTAGTTAAATATATATGTTACCGTCGAAGCCGGGAATCAGCCATTGCTGGTACTTCCTCGGCATTACTATGAATGCAAAGAGCCTTCAGACGAAGTCGAAAATAAGACTTTTTGGAGAGTTTTTCCTGGGCATCGAACATAATACTTTGATATTCTGTAGAATATCAAATGACTATTTAACGAACGTTGAAAAGAATCGAGCAAAGGCCGGACGCAACCTCCCCCCTCCCACGAATCAACCCACACATACACTCACACAAAAGCGAGCATAGCGGGGGTTGTCTAGACTGTGCATGTCGCTATAACGAAAAATCTCTTATCTTTTGTTCCCTATCGCATCGGAAGATAAACAGGTTTAGAATGAAATGTTTTATTATTTGAATAAGCGATTGGAGTTATTTCACATGGGGAGTATCTTTCCTTGGAATGTAAGTATTATGTTTTAATCAGAATTTTGTTTTTATCATTTGTTTCTGACAAAATTGGATAATTTCTTTAGTTCCGCGTAAGGCTTCGTTTGTTCTTTTGAACATCGAAATGGCAGAGCGCGCGACCGAACTTCTTCTCGCGCAATCGACAGATGTCTTGTTAGGCCAAGGGGTTAATAAAAACATTAATGTGTATCATTTTTAACCACTTACCTTAATAACTAGATGATCCATTATCCTAATCAGTTTGTAAAGGAATATTATAAGAAATGCATATATTAAACCTTGCGCTGATAAATGCAACATGTCTATCATTTCCATGTTAGAATTTTGAATATTCTTCGAATCGTTATATAAAAATCAACAATTAATTTCGGATTCAATATCTGTAGAATAAAATTAGTATAAGAAATCTGATATATAAATATATATTGTTGTGCTAGTTATAACAATTTCTTTAGACTACATAGATTTGTCATTACTCTAGAAATTTCCACTTGTGAAATTTGTCAAGAATTTGGTCTAAAACTTGAAGGTCTTTAAGAAAAATGTAAAATAGCGCGTCGTCCTAAAACGTGTTCTCTTACTTTCTTCGCGACCTATAACGAACTAACGTTCTTCACCTCTTCGACGTTGGGGTCCCTTTTCGAAATCCCCCTCCCCGGCGCATATTTCGAATGCATTCGATTTTCACCCATGTTGGACGAAGTTCGTCAATGTAGGGAAAATCTATTCTAGAAAGATGGCGTCCAACTGGCGACTTTCCTTTGTCTTCTTATTACTAATACACAGCGCAACAAACCACCTACACGAATACTATGCTTTAATTTATAATAAAGAGAATAAAAAACGGGCGATCTTCGAGATTGACAGTATTGAAACATACCAAAATATTATGAAAACTAAAATGCTTCAATACCAAAGCGCATTAAAAAACAAAATAAATCATGATGATTTTCGCTTACAATTAGTTAAGGCCACGAATTAAAAAAAGCTCATTTTTTGTAGTATAATTTCATTACTTATAGTTAGTTATAGCAGGACGCTTTGCAGTGGATTCAAGTTTTTACCCCTTCCTAAAACATTCCAGAAATGTAATAAAAGATCCCAACTATATATGTATATTTTCTATAGAAATAGTTGGGGAAAGTAGAAAGAGAGACAGAATTTTTTGTCCAAACAGATTTTTCTATTCTAGGTCTCTTCTTTGTGCGAGCGTTCGTAGTCACCCCCCCCCCCCATTTTTTACTGGAGCCAGATGCATCTATGCTTTGTTCCCATATTCTTGGATCGAGTCTGACTTGAAATTCTTTTATATTCTTTCTTTAGAATTCAAATGTTTTTTTTATTTCTTATTTTCCTTTTTGTCAAGTATATTTTATTTAACATTTTCTTTTTTCAAATGTTTTTACCCTATCGAAAAATAAAAATTATCCATTAAGAACTATAGTAAGCCATTATAAATGAAATAATACATAATAAATAATTGACTAAATTTTAATTATATAGTTTTGATATTTGAATAGAATAAAGACGTTTCCAAATAAAAGAAACTTGACACGTAGTACAATATAGATGCATGTTATTTTCCATTATTGTGAAAATTAAAAAAGTGTGTGCATCGATGTTTCTAGAATTATTGCTAGACGATTTCTTTATAAGTAATGCTATTATTTATTTGTCATATGTCTGGTGATATGGGTACGAGTGTATGAGAGTTTATTGTAGAATGAAAGAGAAAGAAACTGTTTCTGGTGACGCTGCTCTCCAATCCAAAAGTACAGGAAGAAACTGGAATTTTGATGATCGGGAATTTTCTCTTTTTCGAGAAATTTCGAGAAAGAGTGCAAGGAAATGACGAGAGACGATAGAGGGAGATGATACGTATATATATATAAGCGGCGAAACACAAAATATGTATTTCTTTTGAAGCTACTTTTAATCTACTGTAAATAAGGGATAGTTTAAGTACAATTCAAAAATAATAAATGCAAAAATTTGTTATCTTTTTTGACTGCGACTCTTGTGATATTGTTATACTGCTCCTGCCATTGCATAACAATAGCATAATCCTGCATAAACAATTTTATAATTACAAAAATGTTATTTAAGTTTACTATTTTTTATTGTTATTATAGTTTATGTGTTTGCACTGGTATAACTTGATAACATATTTCTATCCTGTTTTGTCATTTCCATGATTGCGTTTCGTATTTCGCTTTCTAATCTTTTTTTTTTGTCTTCAGATTTTAAGGACTGCAATTTAAACTCCACATATTCGCCAAATTCATCAAAATTATTACGACTAATTTTACAGTATTCCGAAGCATATTTACGAAATTCTTCTACAAAAGTTGGATTCATAAACTTTCTGGGTAAGTGTGTCAAAGCTGCTCTTTCGATCCCTTTACGTATATTATCGTCCGAAATAGAATTTGTCTGTCTTTCAGAAATGATTTTTTTCTGTAAACAATAATAGATTTTTTAATTTCTTTATCGTAGTCATTTTATAAATTAAAATAATCAATAGTTTTAAGCCTAAATTCTTTCTTTCTTCCTTTTTTCTCTTTCTCATTCTTCTGAGGCTCTGCATAAATTAGCATATTATGAGACTGCAACTTATCACAATTATGGTGATTGCTAAAAAAAACTATTTTGATAACCATCTCGGAAGAGACTTCAAATATAAATTTTTCCTCCCCATTACCGACGGAGCGATTCTGAAAAAAATGCCAGTTCTAGCTAATACTCAAAATAAAAACAAGGCAATCAGAATATTGACATATATGCTTGCAATGATAAAAACTTTATTAAAAAAAATAAATAAAAAGATAAATCAGCCCCTGATTTTGTACGTTAGCTTAGTAAAAATATGCTTCAGTTTGGAACGTTCCAGAGAAGAAAGGATATATATTTTACATTGATTACACATATGATACTATCATATTCAAAATCGCTCCTTAAGTGACCGTTAGCTGTTTCAAACCTTGACGTGACTTGTTTTATTTTCATTATTATAGTGTTATAAATTGTATGGTAACGATCGTAGTTTTCTTATAACATTAGAAATTATGATTTAATAGATTTTATACAGCGAGTCAAAGTTAATATTGAAATAAAGCAAACTGTTAGCAAAACCAATGAAAACTTTGACGTACGAAACGCAAACCGTTTGCTTAAGATAAATGAGGAATTTTAATAGTAATGCTTATTAGATAATACACATAATTCTGTACTTTATACTACCAATAAAATTAATTAATTATGTTGTTACGTAATTATAGCTGAATAAAAATAAATCTTAATAAAAACTATGCAAACAGATTTAGACATGTTCTGAAATAAAAGGACTCCGTTACAAATTATTACAAATATTGAATAAAATTTAATATGTGATGCCTCCAAAATTTCCGAATATTATTTTGACCAAAAAAAGGTAACAGTATTTAATAACGAATAATTACATTTATGTTATACAGTTAAAAAAAACAGTAACCTGCCCAATTACTTTACCCAAAAAAAAAAAAAAAACAGAAATATTAAGCCATAAACTTGACTTTTTTGTCCGAATATTTTTAGAAGTCACTGTATCTTATAAACAGAACTCTACGTGAAATAATAAGAAAAATATATGATATACTATTTGTTCATGTGAAGTTTCGTATTCAAAAGAAATGATTGACATTAAAGTTTGAACAAATAAATATGATTTAATGCTTCGTTATTATATGTCTTACTGTCTTAATGGGAGAAAGTGCCAATTATCAATGGCAAAAATACATGGTCTGATTTAGATTTTTTTAGTCAAATTTAGATAATTACGTTACAAGCATTTCTGAAACGTCTTCGTCCATATTTTATTTTTTCCCCAGAGCAAACAAACAACATAAGAACGTCATTTTCTTGATAGGAATATCGTATCATAACTTTATAATAATTTAAGACTAATAAAAATGAACTGTTGCACTTTCTTATTACCTAGAATTTCCTTATCCTCTTACCTTAGAAGTTAGATTTTTGATTGTTTGTAGCATATAAAAGGCTATGGCAGCGTAAAATAAAAACAATAAATATGGCTCTGATGAATGCAACATGCTTGTACTTTCCATGATTTAACGCCGATATGGTAATATAAAAATCAACAGTTATTTGTGGATTGAATATACGTAGAATAAAATTGAAATTAGTAATCGGATATTTAAATTTCTATTGTTCCTTGTTAGAATACTTTCTTTAGAATACGTTAATTTACCACCATCCTAGAAATTTTATATACATAAGATGCTTTTATATATGTATTTATAAAGGAGTCTTTCTTATTTACAACACGTGACATTCAACATAGTTAAATACTGTACAGTAGACCTGTAGATGAGGTAGATAATATGTCGAGTGTTGTATATTTTCGGGTTATTATAGGAAATCATTTTGTATGAAAAATTATCTCCTAAAATATGATCTATTTTACATTTTAATACTAAAGTTCTTCAACAAAATTTAGTATTAAGCTTTTAAAATGTAAAGAGTCATACCAGTGATTCAAAAAAAAACGCTGATATATTTTATTTTAGAACTTACAATTATGTTGATATTATTCGGGAATCTGCAAATCCGGCACTATTCGTAGAAAATACCTGAACAAAAGTCGCCAAAGGTTGGCAACATTTTAATTGAGACATCATTTTGTTTGTAGATATATTGTATATTTTGTTATATGTGTATATTCTTAGGAGAATGGCATCATATTAATTCATTTGCAAACATTTGTACAAAAAACCAGGTACACTTACAACCAACTAAAATCGATCCTTTCATCACCGAATATAGTTTAAAGGCAAAGTTTTACTTTTTATACCCAGATAAAAAAAGGGAAAAAAGATGTAATGAAGAAACCGGTAAAGTAAAAAACCAGGTATAAAATATTTCGATCTAAACCCGTTTATCTTCCAATACGATAAGGAACAAAAGATTCAGATTTTGTATGGTAATCTCTACGAATATCTGTCTAAACATAATATAATCTTCTATTAGGATAAGTATTGCGTCAGGAAAAAAAATAAAAAAAAAATCTACGCAGGAGGAATCCAAGCGGCAGGAGAGACTGCTACTGCTTACATTACCGTACCCCCTTGATAATTAGATGAATTTTCAATAATATAAACAAGTAAGTAAGCAAAACTTTAAAAGCTTTTTTTCTCAAAATTAGCTAGCCAGTTTGCTTTAATATTTTAATGCGAGAACACCTTAACCCTTTCGATGCGGACCGGTGAAAAACGAATTTCTCTCTGGGCAGTTGGGGTGTGACTGTCGGAGATCGACCGCACGGACGGCACAATGCATGAAGAGTCGTTCTTTGTTTAAACAAAATTCTAAATAAGAAGCGTGCAATTATCCAGCGCCATTTGTTGATGGTAGATGGTAGATGGTACTAACGGTACTCGTGATATATTTTGACTCAAGAATCATTTTTATTGATATATACTATTTCTGAGTTGCCCTTAGGGTATACAAATTGTACTTTAGAAAATGTATTATTTTATGGATATAGCTTATAATTTTCTGCAATGGCATCGACTTTCCTTTCCACTGCTTTTCTTTGTTCTTTAGTCATTGATTCTGTTATATAACACTCCATCAACAATGCTTTGTATTCTGACAAATTATGACTACAATGTGGATTAAGGTAACGGAATATTGCTTCATCTTTTACTTCCTTTTCATCTATTGTATCATCCTCGAAATACATTAACTTATTTTTTGTCTTCTTTGTCGGTGATTCCTGAAAACAATAATATATTTTTTTTATTTTCTTATCGTAATATTTTTTAATATATTTAAATAAACAATAATATCCTAAGCCCGAAAAACATTCTTCTGAGCTCTTCGTAGACTAGCAAGTTCTGAGACTGTAAGTTATCAAAATTGCACAAGTTCCTTTAAAAAAATATTTCTAATAACTATCTCGAATATAAGATCACAGACGCGAACAAAATATACGCATCAGTTTCTGAAATAAAATTCAACTGACATATATAAAGTATAAGTTTGCTATTGCATTAAAATATTAAAAAAAAAAAATCAATATAAATAATAAAACATATTTTTAGCCATTTATTTTTCAAATAAGATACCTAAGCATTAGTTTGGTCTTTCAGATATCTATTTGCTAATACTTCAAAACGAAAAAAAATAAAAGATCTTTCAATAAATTATCTAATTGTATAATTTAATCAGCTGAAAAGTATCTATTTATCATGTTAGCAATATTTCGTCTCACTTATGTTTGATTTGACAATAGCAAGGCGTGTATATTGGTTTTTCAAGATTTATTTGAAACTTTATAACTTTTAATAGGACAAAAAAAAAAAAATTAAATCGTACACTAACATTAATTCTATAATGTCTCCGAGACAACCAATACCACTATTCATGACGGTTGCTAGTACCATCAACCTGAAATAACAAAATAAATACTGTGCAAACTGTCTGCAGTAGAAGCAAGCGAAAGCATTTGTTCCAATTAATATTATTTCTACTTCTTTCATTGTTTATCGAAAAATAATGTACGAGGTCTGTTCAAAAAGTATCGCGAATTTTGAATTCCTGCGGGTTACGTATATTCGATTTTCAATTTTTTTGAAGTCTCCTCCCCGTCCTCTAAACACAAATATCCTACTCGATCAGGCTTTCTATACAATGCTGGCCATAATACATTGCTGTAATCATTTTACGTGAAATAATAATACAAATATTTTATATACAAATAAATATAATTGGAATTTTTATTATTCTGACTTACTGTTTTAATGTAAAAAAGTGTTAATAAATAAAAACAGTTATATGATCAGATTTGGTATTTTTAAATCAATAAAATACCAAATCTACATTATTACGTTACAAACATTTTTGAAACATCTTCACCCAAATTATATTTTTCCCAAAGCAAACATGATATATACATATTTTCGGTACAAAACATTGTTTAAAAACTTCTCAGTAATTTTATACTGATGAAAATGAACTATATACTCTTTTATAACGTATAATTTTATATTCCACTTACTTTTAAAGTTGGTTTGTAGACATCTTTCGCCATAAGAAAGGTAATGGAAACTAAGAATGATAATAGCAAAAGAAATAGTGCGTAAATTTCACCAAAATCCATGTTTTAAAGCAGATACGATCAAACAAAAGTCAATAGATATTTGCCGATTTTAGATATGTGTAGAGTAAAGTTCGAATAAATGATATGATATTCAAATATTTTCCGTTGCTAGTTCAAATACCTCCTTTATACTGTATAAACTCACTACTATCCTAAATGTTTCTTGCAAGTTAGATGACTCTATATATATTTGCAACCTCGTTAACTATTCTTGTGCCATCTCGCAACAGGCACAGAAAGTAGCTGCTAACCTGTGACCATTCTAGTAACAGAGTAGTGTTCATTTGTCTGCACATTCAATTGGTTCACACTCATTTGTGTGTATTTTTGAAAAATTCATTATTATTTTTCGGTTGGGTAAAGAAATTTGAAAATTTCTCAGAGAGGTTTTCAATGGGGTAGAAAATGATAAAAAAGTTTCAGCCAAATCGAAACGGGTCGCAGTCAAAAGTGGTCGATTTGACGTAGAATGCCCCATACGTACAATAAATAGTTAACATCAACACAAATAATAAACATCAATCAATATTAATCTCTCTCTTTTTTTCTTTTTGCTCTTCCTATACATTTTTTGTCACTTTCTTCATATTTCGTATTTTATTAATTAGGCGACATCTTCTATCTCTTTCAAATTTTTCCATTTTTATACGAATACTATCATAAGATTTTGGATATAAAATAATATGTATACAAATCACACATTAATAATTGATTATAAAATTGAATGTTAATACTTAAAAAAAAAAATTAGTTAATAAAGAAATAAATTATGATGTTGGACTGGAAATGAAGATAAAAGTTAAATTATTGTGTTACTATAACGTTTACGTTTTTATTAACCCTTTTCAATATGGGTATATCTTCTAATAATGTGTTATTTAATTACGCACTCACACACACTTTCATATCAAGATCGCGCATGAGAGAAATCTGTCGTATTCTTATTTTAGATAATTGAATGGTTATTTTGTAATTTACAAATATAGAAATAGTAGAATTTAACGCATTCATTTGTAGTAATAGTCAATTAAACGAATTTCTTTCTTACATTTTTACTTTTTATGATTATTTAGCATAAGAAACATTTGTTGAAATCATAATTCTGATCATATTATAGTTAAAATGACATAATAATTAATAATAAAATAACAATCTAATAGAAATATATTGCAAAAATGATAAGATTAAAAGTAATGATGATGAAATAAAAGATTTTACTGTATTAAAGTTTTGATATACAATATATGACTTTAATTATATTTTGGACTAATTAAGTATAATACTGCGCATATATTATAATGTGCGTAGCTTTGATTACCTCTATATGACCATATTTTCATATAGATTGTCGTACAAAATAGCACTCATTGTGCCTATTTATAGACTTAATTACTTATAAACAATACTATTCTAAATATATTTTTATGAAAAACAAATAATTAACTATTTGATTCCTAGGAAAATTAAGGAATAATTTAAACCATTTGACGGAAAGTGTCATTTGAAAAGTGCTTATTTAAACAAAGAGTTTGTAAGTAATTTGAAAAAATCTAAATGGATATACGAATCATTCTATAATGTCTGTAGAAATTTATAATTAAGGGTATATAATGTTGATAAAAATGTCGATTTTGTACTTTGTAAGTATTTCCAAATGTATGTACTTTCAATGTATCAGAATTTTAATATCATAATTGTACAAATTATTGCTTGGTATAGATAGTTTTCACAAGATCATAGACAGTTTCACTCATAGAATGTTCATTTAATTGTGTCAATTAATTTATCTATTATACACTTCAATATAACATCTTTTTCTTTGAGATGGCATACGTGACTCAGAGTTTATATATGTAATTCCTGCTAAATAGATAGTTTCATAAACTTTCCTATCTTATTAGTATTTACAATTACACATCTCTTTTATGTTACCTACAGACTGTTTATCAAACGTGCAGGAGCTAGTTTTGAAAATCGCAATTTTGGAAATATTATTTATATTCTACTTATATTTATCTTATATTTAAGTGTTTGTGCTTATCCTCTGAACGCTTTGACTTCCTGAAAAATATAAATTATTTAGAATTAATATCGTTACATATATTTATTTGATGATATTTTTATAACGTGTATATATAAAGTGATCTAATAATTAGGCACTTAAGTCAAGCGATTAACTTTACTTTTACAATTTTTTAATACAATTTTTATATTTAGCATATAAATTACCTTAATAATTAAGCTTAATAATTAACTTTAATGAGAACAATTTTTATGGTAGTTTAATAATAACTAATAATAACATTTCAAAGGTATTTGTTCATATTAACTACTTTAAGAATATTACATTTATTTACATTAATTATTTATATGTAAATATATACCTTCATTAGTCATTTCTTTCGTGTCTTGCTCGTTTACAATCTTTCTTTCATTTTTCATTTCCGTTATTGCATTTAGCATAACAGTAGTTGAATTTTTAACAGCAATATAAGATTGCTCCAAACGTTTTAGTTTATCGTTTAATTCTATGCTGGCTGCATGTATTTGCTTCACCTATAATAATAATTAATATTTAAATATATCAACGATATTTAATGTGATAATAATATTTTTTTTATTTTATTGAGAAAATAGTGTACAATTCGTGACAAAATTAGGCCGTTGGACTGACTATACCGAATTTACCGTTTTTTGGATGATTGTTTTAATCTTTAAGCTATTCTAGAGCTTTCCGGACAATTTTCTCACGAATGCCTATTTTATTTGAAATGGAAGTGCCCGTTCCCACAATAATATACCTGTTCTGTTAACGATGGTAATGTAGTTATTTGTTCAGATATTTTAGCATATTCTCCTTGCAAAGATATAACCTTTGTACTAACATTTTGGGTTGTATCCAACAGGGAGTTCAATATTTTCTAAAATAATGTGACATTAATAACAAATATATTAACAAATATATTAACAAATATAACAAAGAGTAAATATTTTTTAAT
This sequence comes from Polistes canadensis, assembly GCF_001313835.1. Lineage (NCBI taxonomy): Eukaryota > Metazoa > Arthropoda > Insecta > Hymenoptera > Vespidae > Polistes > Polistes canadensis. Next base: position 984,318 of record NW_014569578.1, read on the forward strand.
CCAATCACTACAGTTCACTTTAAGCTTACATGATCTTTTTTCTGATCTTCACTTGCCCATTGAAGAGTTCTTGAAAGGGTTTCATTAACGTGCGTCAAGTTATTTGTTACATGCAATATCGCAGCATTTAATTCTTCGGTTTTCAATTTGGTTTCATTGGTAGTTAAGATCTGAGGCTTTTGCGTTAAATTACTCAATTCAGAAATAGTGTGCTGTAAAAATGAAATATGAAAATAATTAAATTTTTGAAATAAAATATACGTAGTGTGATTATTTTAAAAGTTGCTCGCTTCAAATAACTCTAAATTTTAAGTGATTTTAAATTACTTAAAATCGACATTGCTAGCTAACATTGCTCGTTTGTAGTTATGCTAATAAAAATAAATATATTTAAGTAATATCATTAATTTAATATATTTCTTGTGTGTGTATTATATATACACATTTTTTTTATAAATGTCTAATATATATATATATATATATCATTTTTTAAATGCTTGATTTTCTCTATTTTGTCAAAATAATTGACACACAATACAAAAAATGTGCAGAGTACTAATGTAAATGAATTCAATGTTAGGAATGCAATAAATTTACCTGTATGTTGGTTATATTTTGTAACACGGTAGTTTGAAAGTTTTGTACACGTGTATTAGTTTCTTTCAACTTTGTTACGGTCGAATCCAAATCGCTTATTTGACTACCCAACGAAACAACTGTTGTAGAAAGTGCTTTTAAATCTTTAGGAACATTAGCAAGTTCCGGAGCAGCGTGCACCCATTCTTGAACTTGATGCAATCCATGTTGTATATTCGCTAACTGTAACGAATTTTTATTATTAGACGTATCAAAGGATATAACAACAATCAATAATTGTAACAAGTAATAAAATAATAAGAGATATTCACCTGAATGGTAACATTACTTATTTGTAGCCTGAGATCTGTGAGATGAGTAAAAATAACTGTTTGATTATTTTGCAAATCTCTCGACATAGAATGGCATTTTTGCAAAGTATCAGGAACACCCTCATTACCGGCAATTACTGTAATATGATAAACATAGAAGAACTCGTAATAGATTAACTAAATGATAGGCAATAATAATGCTGTTATAACTATTACAGCTTGAATCATATGATTATTTTAGATTTATAACGATGATTACAAGCTAATCTTTGAAATTTATGTATACAACAGATAAACATTTTTTGCCATACATAATTTCATTCTGGAACTAATTGTCGCATCTTCGCAATAATCTTATATGAAAAAGAAAAAAGAAAAAGAAAACATTAAATAGATATTTGTATTATTATAGTAGATTTTTAAAACACAAGAATAATCAAATGAATAATAATCAGCATTATTTTTCAAATCCCTCGCGGCAGTACCTTGATCCAATTCCGTTCTTAAGGCGCTGAGTTGTTGACGAACGTCAATAAAAAGCCATATTAAGCTAGCAGTAGCTAAGACAGAAGCGCACGCCAAAAAGGCACTACAAGCCTTAAGAAATCCCGGACAGGCTTGGCTTCTTCTTCCTCTGCATTTGCGACTGCTTCTTGTCGAAGTGTTCCAATATTCTGAACGTTCGTCACTGCTATCTGTCAATAATTCCTGGTAAAATAATAATTTGTATAGTCATTGTTAACAAAACATCAAGTCCAATTAAAGCATATTAAAACAGTTTATAATAGATGTTGCTTCATTAGATATTACAAATTTTTAATAAAAAAATACTATATCGTGTTATGCTTTGATTTTATTGTTATACCAAATATTTTCAATACAAGAATACTAATATTTTAATACAATACAAAATAGAATAATGTGCGGTATTTATTTAAATATAAAATACCAAAAATTATCAATAGAATATATACTAACGTTATTCATTTAAATATGAATTACTACAAATTCCAATATTATTTATTCCAATATTATATCATTACTACAATATTCGGAAAATACGTTTACGATATTTGTATAGTGAAAAAATAGCGATATTTCTCTATTAACATGATATTTTTATAGAACAATTTAATAAATATGAACAACCCTTGAACATCACGTGCGTTTCCATGACACTATTTTGTTTTATTTAAAACAAAACGAATTAATAACCGTATTATAAAAGAATCGAGTATAATTTGGCATTTTCATAATTTAATTAAAAAATAAATACCTGTGAACTACGTTTTCCAGAAGTTCTTCTGGAAACAGCATGCGGAGGTGCAAGTGCATCCAATTCCTTACGTTTCTTCATTTTTTTCGTTGGTTGACGAAGCGGAACGGTAACCGCTACTGAGTCCATTTCAAGTAAAACCTCCTCCTTCGTCTCCTTTATTTACATATACTTATTATTCTTAAGGTGAAGTATATATCTTATTGGGGCAATTTAATATGTTATATTATGATCATTAAAGTTGTAATCTTCAAAAACACTAACAGTTCATTGTATCTGCTTCTTCATTGTATCTAATAAATGTCCGATGTATTTCATCGTTAAATTTCTTCGTTCTCGAGAATAAAGTTTCTAAATGATAATTTAATTGATCCAAGAAAAGGACAGGTTCAGTCGAAGATATTATCTATTTTATATAGTTAAACATACATGTGTGTGTATATACATATATATATATATATATATATATATATATTTTTCTTTTTCATTTACGTAAATAAATATATTTATTTGTTCATGTTTTTTGTTTCAAGCGTATGTCAAAGAACCGTGAAGTTACACGAATTTGAAAGAAATTACGCAAGACAATTGATACCGAATGATAAATGAAATTATAAAATAGCCAATTCATCGAAGAAAAAACAAACTTTTTAATTATCTTAACTTTTATTTGAGGAAATTAAAATATCAAATATATCTCCTTAGTATTCGCGTATTATATTACATAATCAATATTATGAATTAAAAGTAATTAGATCTACGAATACTTTCTAACATTTATTTTTCTTCCACGTATAGAAAGAAGACAGGAAACACTATAGCAATGCGAACTGAAATAATAATGACTCACGCACACATATGTAAGATCCGACGATAAACGTGATTAATGTTTAATATATTAATTTAAAAAATTATATATCAATAAAAAGAATATCTCATTATGAAATATGTAAAGAACAATATATATATTTA
>NW_014569578.1:987553-989929 GCF_001313835.1 Polistes canadensis
TATATATACATTTTTTAATGAAATTGATAAAATTAGAACTTGTTTGCATCAAAGTATATTCGTTAGCGTTCGTTTAGCATGAAATAACACTGAAAACGTATATACATAGATGCAAATTGTTTCGTGGAAGTTTAGTAATGTAAAAGGAGGGTATAATCAACGATTAACAATAAAAGCGATACGGTGCGATTAAACGATGGTGCATTTACAAGCCGAACATTGTCACGATACTGAAACTCTTATCATCAGATTGGTGGTCAACAATAACAGAAGGTACGCGCGCTTTGTAGAAGAGCGCGCGACGAGTGCGCATCTTCTGGGCCACGTTATACATATTCTACTACTACACACGTGTTTATTTCTCTTTCTTTTTTTACAGTTGCGTGTGCGATTTTTTACAAAGTGAGTCAATAATTACTGCAAAAATAAAATAATTTTCTATTTCTCATCGGTTTTTGTAAATTTTCATACGAAATTACAAACATGCATGAGTAATGTTGAATTTTTATAGAACTATTAAATAAATTATGGATCGCGTTTATTTTTATTTTTTATTTAAATCAGTATATATAAATTCATTCTGTAGACGGTAATGAAAGTTGACTCACTATGTATTTATTTATAAGTAAAACTTATTACGTACACATATATACGTTGTTTTTTCAAATATAAATATGTAGAAACAATAAATGTGACAAAAGTCTGTAATCATATATACACATGAGTGTTTTACATTTTACTATATATTTATGCCTATGTGTAGATGTGCGCGCTGCCGTGCAAGTGCACTTGCTCAAGTTTTTCGTCGGGATAGTTAACTGATTGCTTTGGGCTCTATCACGAAACAAGAGCCCGATTGCTTTCCGTTTGTGACGAATGATAAGGAATATCAAGTAATCAACCGCAGGAGAATGAGAAGCTAATGATATTAATAGTAAGCTAATAATATTGCTATTTTTTGTTAGTGTCAAGAAACATATATTAAATGAGTATTTCAACGTTCCCCACCGGTTTAACGTTTGATTTTAACTTGATACTTTATTCTTAACATAAGATTTTAAGATTATAAGATAATCCCCACATGGATATATATTATTGCACATATATACTACATACTTTAAATCGTTATCTCGCTCAGATATAACGTTATCTCTAATTTTTACTTGAAATGTTCTTTCTTCCGAATGACATATTAATATATCAACAATATACTAACAAAGTTATTTAGTAAAACAATAACGAAATATTGAAATACTATCATTTGTTTATCATTAATTCTACCAATGGTACAAATAATAATGAAGTTAATATATAGTATTTCGATTAAAGTTGTATACATATTTCATTTTATTTCATCTAGTTGAGTTTTTTTATTCTACTAAATATATAAGCTACGTTGATAATTATTATGACTTACGTATTTGAGATATAACTGGTGTTAGAGTTTATAACCAAATGTCTATCATGTTAGTCATATATTGTGGAAGTTTTGTCATGAAAATGAGTACGATAAACTAACAAAACGTTGTTAACAGGCACACTTTTATCTATATCGCGAAAAACACTTTCGGCACTTGGACACAAGTTTTCTTCCTCAATTAAAAAAACGCATTCGACCTTAACACCATTTGAATCAACGTGATATCTTGGTGACATGAACGGTATCGTTTTCTGTTATCTTTCCAGTCGCGTCTAATGTAAGCTTCGCCCACGCTAGAAATGAATTATAAAAGTCTTTTCTCATCGATTCAACCTTTATTGTATACAACTTGTGCCAGAGGAAACACGTACAGAGAAAAGACAAAACAATAAATAAGTGGCACACATCAATTTTACAATTTGTTTTTTCTTTTACTTTCTTTTATTCTTTTCCTTTTTTATTTTTATTTTTTATTCTTTTTCTCTTTTATATGTTATTTTTATTCCTCACACATTCGCCCACCCTATTGAGATAGTAAAGTCATTCGAAATGAACAAGATGAAATTGCACAATGACAATCTGTGACACGCATTCACCTTTCAAAAATTCCGAGTAATGATAAATTCTTCAATTAAATATCATGTTTAAATGACGATTACAATGATATTATCTTTCATCGTGATCGATCGTAAACTGTAGACTTTCAAGTGAATTTTTTAGCGATAAAAAATTATCTTTATTCTTTCATGACAGTCAAAAAGTCAACTTTTGTGTTTGAACAGTGAAAGATATACGCGTGTTAAATAAGTAACTGAATTTAGGCCTTGTTATATAAATCTTTAAAAGGCGAAAATAAAACGGCCATGCGAAAATGCACGAACCATTTTCGAGGAGGCCACAATATATCGACACATACACGCGTACATACCACACAACATACACACACACACACACAC
>NW_014569578.1:990929-1062276 GCF_001313835.1 Polistes canadensis
AATTTATATTTACTATATAATTCAATATAAATTGTAAATAACTTTTCTAATATTTTATATGCTTGAAATAAACACGAATAAAAAGAATGATTCTTTTGCATTTAAGTGTTTTTTTAAAAACAAATTAAAAAATCAACAAATAGCATACCATGGCTGATAGAATTTTTAAATGAAAATTCTACATTGAATGTTATTACTTTCGTTCATTAACTTTACAACAATTATAACAATAAATACCTATTTTTATTGTTTGAGGAACTTTTCTATGACATATTTTCAACACAATTCTACCCTTTTTCCATAGAAACTATCTTATCACCTCTTTGGAGTCAACAATATACAGTGTTCCCTAAGTATTAATCATGCCCATCATTGTATAACTTTAATGATTGTACAAGAACTAGTTTTTTCAATGAAATAAAGTCATTAATAAAAATATTTTTAGTATTATTTAAAAATTGTTTTACTTATATATTTAATTTTTAAAAATCTAACTTTTATAAAAACTGATTTGTCATTCTATCAGTTACAGTGTAAATAGTCGATAGGTTTAGTGTTAATATTAATATTAACCGTTAACACTTAAAATTGTTTTTTTTTTCATAACCATCTATTATCTTATATTTACAATTAAATAGATTACACTTTTCTAAAAAAGATTAAACTTATAAATTTTTAAGAGAATACCTAAATTTAGTATGATATCTTTTTACCGTAATATTATGAACTAAAAATTGTTCGCATTAAAGTGTTCGCAAATTAATTTTCATATAATTCAAAACAATTATTCATTAATCAGTTTACTAAAATTAGTTCCAGAATGTTTTATTCGATTACTAATAATTAATGTTTATATATTCATTCTAACAAACATGCTATATGTATTCAAATGAAAACGTATTAACAAATTTTCAAAGTTTTTTTTAACATTTAAATATAACTTACCTAATTTTAAAGATGTATGCATCCTTTCGATTTCTCCGTATAAAATTGCAGCTAGCCAGGACAAAGCTATCAACCAAAATATTATTAATAATGCAATTATCCATAATAATATAACTCTTATGGATTTCTTGCAACCACATGTGCTATTGCTTTTAACTTTAACAGTGCTTCCTTGTCTATATCTTCTACAACATAAACGACATCTTTATAGCAAGTATTAGATAAGGAAATAATGTAAGCAGTAATTTATGTAAATACTTATATTAAGAAAAATTATAATCTAATAAGAGTATCGGTATTGACATTTATTATTCTCACCGCTTAAATTTTTTTTTTCTTGGTGTTAGGATTAAATCTGCTATGTCCGTATCTGTTTCTGAGAGGAAGTCAAGTAAGTTAACAGTTTCCTTGTTTCCTAGCATAGCCTCTTTCTTGTTATTTAAAAGGTTCATTATTGAATTTTATATTAAATTAATTGAATGCATTTTTACAATGATAATATACCGCAAAATAAGTTTTTACAATGCAAATGATTAATATTATACGTTTAAAAATTAATAAATATAACTACCTTTATTGTATATCCTTCAAAAAAGTTTAATATAATTTATATCTATTATTAGTGAAAAATCTTAACGGAACACTAAATTAAGAAGACATTTATATACTTTGGCATATACCTATTTTAACACGTAAAGAACAGACATTATTGTGGCCGTCACGCCAAAGCTTGGCGCCTCCGGCACTCTTACCGTCGCGCCTCTAGTGGCGAAACTAAGGAACTAAAAAAAAACACCACGTATATGAGCAACCGCTGCTATTCACTCTCTTCCGTTCCAACCACCGAGCTAGACACACGCGTACTCATGAGCAGTAAACAAAGACGTGAAACTAGTCACTACTTCCTTTTTACTCTTTAAGATTTTGTTAAGTTTGTTATATATTTTGTACAAGACCTTTTTGATACGTTTTATAATAAAATATTTATATAATATTTTTCCCTAGTGAATTAGTGATTTCCTAATATAATTGAACACGCTACATTATTCGCCTATATAGTACCATCTGTTGGTGAAAATAAGCATTAAATTTTTAAGGTTTTACTTACCATACATCGGATAAAATATAGTCAACATTGAAAATAAAAAATATAGAAACCGCACAAAAGTTGGCAAGAATTTTTAAATGGTTTTCCTATGCGTGATTTCAAAATGTTCAGAATTTTTGCAATGTCTAATATCATGCATTGAAATTTTATATGAACTGACACCTTCATTATCAATCTCCATTGTTCTTTTTAAATCTAACCTTATGTTCAAATCATTAGAATCCAAATTTGGCAAACCAATTTTATTACGTTTGTTTTGATGAAACGCCTTTACCAAAGACATCACAAGTCTTTTAACGCGCTTGCGTATTATTTTTTCCTTTTTAAAAATAATACAACAAAATATGTAGAAAAATCTCGTTTTGATTTTTCATTTTTAAATGAATGTGCAATAAATAACACTTGAATAATTTGATCACAATTTTTTTGGAAAGGCAAGCTTGAAATGTCTTTTGTTAAATGGACAAACAGTTTATAAAATCGAACTGAAGTTACTTATATTTTACAATTGTCGGTAAATACTGCAAAGACTTATCGGTCTCTCAACGATTATTATATATTTTAATAAGAAAATAGACAAATTTTATAAAATTTGTAAGAGTAATTTTTTTTTTTAAATTTTTAATTACTTCGAATATAGCGTATTGTAGTATTTACGTATATGAATTAGTATCCTCACTTATTTTTGTTGAGATAATTGCTATGTATGCGCATAACAAACAAAATATTCTATTGGAAAGAATGATATCGTTAGGATCGTAAATTCTTCGATCTTTTTTCCGATTATTAGACGAAATAATAATTAATACTACGTATTTAAATTAGGCTTTGTTAAAACATGAAGACATGCATTGACGAGAACAAAATATAATATCGATATAAATTACATTTTCTTGCCTTAGTCCCCTGGTTTAAATTCGAGTCAACCAATCAGCATCAAGGTATATGCGAGTGTCAGTTGCGCCTCTCGCGGAAGACAGAGAAAAGTATAGCAAAGTCTGATTAGAATTTGTGCCGCACTCGACAAGAGGAAAAATCAAAACAATGAACATGGCGGAGCCGAGCAACGAGGCTGCTTCCTCGAGCAGCGTTTCAGAGCAGACCGCGTCGGTTGCACCGATGCGAGACGAGATTGAAAAGGTCGAGGATTTCCTCGAGCCCGACAAGAAGCGTCGTAAACAGGTGCGCGGCGATGGGAAAACCGAGCAGAAGTTGGAGCACCGATTGGGCGGCATCCTCTGCTGCGCAGTTTGTCTTGATCTGCCCAGGGCGGCCGTCTATCAGGTAAGTTTACGGTGCTCCTATCTTAAAAAAAAAACGATGAAAGAAAAGCTTTTACTTATTATTTTACATTTATTGTGATATCTATTTTATTGCAATTTGAGCTTTTAATCGTTTGTCAAGGATTTACTATTACATCGTTATTTCCTTATTCCACCCACGTTTTTAATCAACACGGAATATGTGTCTATCTGGGCATTGCCTTGCGCGCGACATTAATTCCTTATGCATATATGTATATGATTTGTATTTGTATTTGTATATTCTGCACATGTACGTGTATACATTACGTGCGTCATTTTATGTATGTGTGTATGTGTATGTATATACTATATATATATATATATATATATGTATGTATGTATGTATATGTATATGCTATGTATATATATATATATATATATATATTTATATGTATGTATGTATAATTTATATTACGACGTAGTTTATATTTCATTCAATTTTCAGCTATGGACAATTAATTTCTCAACGTTAACTTTTTTAATGAATGTCTTCCTTTCTTTGGTATTGACTTCTTAAGGTCATTCACCTATAATAGCTACTTTAAACGCGTTCGCTAATTCGATTATAATTAGAATCCGTGGATAATTAGCGACATTACATGAGTTTCTGTACAACGATGTGGTAGTCAATAATTTCTAATATGGCGAAAAATATTTTTTCTTCTAATATTGTTTACCATTTATGCAGTTTTTTTATGTTTATAATTATATATATATATATATATTCTTTACTATTTTTTTGTAACTATTTCTCATACTTTTTTATTTCTAAAAAAAAAATTCTCTGTCTCTTCTATCTGTTTTTTTTATATTCTTATTTTTCTATGTAAAACTAAATTTAATGAATAAACTATCCAAAGAACAAAAAAATTAATCATTTAATTTATTTTTTTTTACATCTCATTATCATAACGCGCTATAAAAATAGGTATCTGCAAATGTTAATATTATTCAATATATATACATATATTAGGTGTATTTTTAATTGAATATATATATTTAATATTGCATATCATCGGTATATATATATATATATTTTTTTTTTACTTATCTCTGGAAATATACATTATAAACTAAAGGTAAGAATTAAAGTTCCACAGGTAGGTAAAATTGTAATGCATTTCAGAAGAAAAAAAAAATGGATAATATGCAATTTTTAAATTGAAAAAATATTTATTACCATGTTATTAATTTGATAAAAATATAACGCTACAATCATTTTCCAAAACTCTGTTTTACTATTTATATTTATATATTAGTCGATCAAATAGATCATGAACGAATTTAAGAAATAATAAGAGCATGGTTAAAATACAATTGTATTTTACTTTTCTAACAATATACATTTTAATATACACATAAGGGACGCGAAGAAAATAACGTGTTTAAATTTTTGCAAATTTTTTTTTTTTTTTTTAATTTTCAAGATAATTGCAGGATATTACGGTAGAAAATGTATTGTTTTTAAAAGTGATCGCTTATATGTATTTGTGTATGTAGACATTATACGCGCATTAATTTACTTGAATTATATATTAATATTTATTACATTTGTATGTGTGTGATGTATAAAAATAAATTAATATACATCACATATATATGTGTGTGTATGTTATATATTAATTTATAATTGAAGATATTGTTTTAAGAAATATTTAACAAAAAGTTTCTTAATGATATAAAGAATTCGATCACTTCTTATTCTATAATTAATATATGTATATATGCATGCATGTACGTACAGTACTTAACTTTGAAAAATCCTGACAAACCAAATGTTCTCAGTCAACTGTTATTGATCCAAATTTCCAAAATTGCGTAATTTTTTCTCTACCTTTCCCTTTAAAATTCTTTCGTTATGTGAGAACACTTTTATTCAAAAAGACATGTATTTTATATTTGGAAATATATTACCCGATGTTATTAACATATAAATATAATTGCCTGCTTTTGTTAGAAATACTGAAAAAAAAATATATAACAAGCACATGAATAGTATTTATTGTACTATTTTATAGACTAATAATGAAATATAATTTTAATTAACAAAGGTTACATAAATTAAACTTTTGTATGTCCTTGTTTATAAATTTTTATACAGTTGTTTAATATACGTATTAATTTTCTTTAGATAGAGTCATATTAGAGATCAACTAGTTATTTTATGTCTTCTTGAATTTCTCGAAAGAGTAAATGATGGTTATAGGTAGGAAAATTGTAAAAGTCTATCAAATTGTTAAACCCATATAATCTTTTAGTACGTAATGTTATATTTGTCTTATATCGTCCATATGTTTATTGTAAAAAGTTATTAAGAGACAAGTCAAATATGATTTATCCGATAATTATTATAAATAATTGCGGGAATAGAAATACCAACCAGTTATAAAAACGGCGAGAGCGTGAGAGTGCGAGAGAGAAAGCGAATTCTTGGAAAATCTGTACATCATGTATAGTTGAAGAGTATACAAAAAATAAATGTTTTAAAGGTTATTAGTTAGTTATTTCACATAAATTATCCCTATTCTCTTTTCCCATGCATCATCATCCCATTTTACTCCCATCTGTTGTCATTGTTGGCAGCATTAGAAATAATATCATTGGCAATAACAATGTCAATTCGTATAAGAAAATTTAATAACAAAATGAATAGATAAATTATTAATAGTATCCATATGATTTTGTGTTTCAGGTTATAAAACATCAAAATCATGGTAATATACATGGCTGTAGTCTTATTTTATTTTGATTCATTATTATTATTATTATTAATAAATTTGTAATCAATTTCTATCTATGAGAGAAGTATAGTATCAGCAGTATTAAAATGTCTATATTATTTGTGAGCTAATATTATTTTTATATGTAAAGTTAAATAACTAATTTGTTTAAATTTTAGTTTCATTTGAAATGTTTAAACTGCTAATACATACTTTGCAGGTACATGAGATTTTTCCTTGCATTTAATTGAAAATTATTGATGCATTTAAAAAAGATCACGCACAAAGTACATAAGATTTTTATATTAATGCTTGTTACAATGATGTTCACAGTGTACTAATGGACACTTGATGTGTGCTGGTTGCTTCACTCATGTCCTCGCAGATGCCAGGCTACGAGATGAATTGGCTACCTGTCCTAACTGCAGAATTGAAATCAGCAAAACATCTGCATCTCGAAATTTGGCAGTTGAAAAAGCGGTATCTGAATTGCCTGCAGAATGTCAATACTGTGCCAAGGAGTTCCCGCGAAATTCTTTGGAACGTCATGAAGAAACCATGTGCGAAGAAAGGTAATTATGTTCAAATACTACATTGCTATTTTATTAAATAATAACCATTTATTTTTTTTTTATTTTTTAGGATATCAAGTTGCAAATACAGTAGGATTGGTTGTCCATGGCGAGGTCCAAACCATGAAGGGCCAGAACACGAAGCACACTGCGCTCATCCTCATCGCACTGGAGCAGATGTTATGGAAGCTTTACGTGACATTGATGCTCGTACTTTAGAAGAACGTAGGCTCTATGACAATGTCTTTGATCTTTTGTCCTACGAAAAAATCACTTTCAATGGTCTGTATATGTCATTCATTAATATTTTCATACAATTCTTCCACATTTTATTATTTCCTTTGAACAATTTATGTATACATACATACATACATATATATATTATTTAATATTTATTCATCTAGCAATATTTATTATATTTTAATACTTTTAATATTTTTTTAGATCTCCCTACTGTGACTAATCAAGTACCCTATTGTTCATTTTTGTTACTCTCATTCCTCATAATATAGGGTGTCACGAAAAATCCGAAAGTATAAAGAATTTAATTACTTGTAGATTTACAAATGAAGCCATATCGTACTGATGAATTCGTTCATAAATTGTTTTACGAAACATCTCGTTTCACGGCATTCAATAATCAATGGGTTGTGAAAGCAAGGATTAATAATAGTCAACGTGATCCTACTCAAAGTTCTGAACGGGACATAACTTATCAAGTATCTATTAATTATCACACAACTAAAACGTCTACATATTTTGTAATATGAAGAAACAATTACAAATAAGTATTCATTTCTTTTATAGTTGATCTTGAAAACAAAAACAACCTATCCACTACCCTTGCATTATTTGATATTGAAAGGACCTTTCGGTGATATGAAAGTACAGCCAAGAATTCACAGATTTGAGTTCACGGAACAAGATAACGAAAGTCCATATTTGCCTATACCATTACCAGATACAGCAGAGTGCAATAGACTTCTTGCTGCAAAAGCAATTAGTTTCAGGTGAGCTACATTGTAGAACTGATCATGATGTCCAATTAATTTATTTCAAACGTAACAATACAGATTCCAGTGAAATACTTTTAAGAGAGAGTTTTTTTTATTATTTTAGGTTAATAATGTTCCTGGCATCTAAATAAGAATATATTTGTTATCGTAATCTTACGACAACAGAATGCGATAACTCAATTTCTTAAGTATAATTATAATGAAAATGTAGATCACAAAGAGTTAGAACCATTTATAGTAATAATAATGATAAAGCTTATAATATGATTATTAAAAAACCAGATGCTAATAACATTATAGCAAGCAAAAGTATATAATTGAAAAAAAAAAAATAAGTTATTAATTAAAATATAATCTAAGGCAATATTATATAGCAGATATTTGAAGATAGAAACAATTTAAGAAAATACTTTTCTTGAATGTTTTTCTTCCTGCTGAAATTTTTGAATTATGTGTGTTTGTAAATTCTAAAAATCAAAGAAAGATATAGTTGGAAAATCATGTAGAATCTTGTTAACCGAGTCTATTGAATTATATTCATGACTAAAAAACAAAAAGTACATTTCTAAAGTTAGTTTACTTAGAACTACTGTAGTGAATGTCACAATGAGTTTGTTATCATCTTAATTCACGATTAGTAAACAAAACTTAATATATAGATTCACTTATTTATATACTAAGTGTTGTTGATGTAAAATCTTATATTATTGTAATTATATACATTTAAATAAATTTATTATAACGATAACGAGATCATAAATTATGTGCGTATTAATGTACCTGTTCGTAATAACAGGAGAAAAAAGAAAAAAAAGTTCTTGTTACAGTTGTGTTCTTTAGACAATGGCCTAACAAATATTTGATTGTGAAAGAAAACAAATATTCGACTAAGCCTTTCGTAAGATTTGGCGTAATAATAATATATATATATATATATTTTTTGAAGAGCCGTTAGAAGATGATAAAAAAAGAATTCCTTTATTAAATAGATAAGCGTGCTCTACGAAAAAGTATGTAACAATCGTAATGTTATTGATAAAGTATAAACTACCTTGTATCTTGTAAATGGACATAATATTTTAAATCGAATAATAAGATCATTTTCAATCAGCTTCAAGCATTTAATCGGGATAGAATCCAACTAACGTAAGTTATTTTTCACATAACAATGCATAGCACCTAAATACGTATTCACCTTATACAACATAAATAAGATATTTACTTTCGTTCGATGAAAACACATGATAGAAGCACGCGCTCAATTACTAAACTTTTATCCATCCTTTTCCTGCTTGTAATAAACAAAATGAAATTTGTTTTTTTTAAATGAATGTGCCAAGTGTTTCCTGGTTGGATGAACGTGTTATCGTACGATTTTATTTACAACGCTGTCATTGAATTGTCGCAATACGTCACGAAGGTTTATTTTATATAAGGAGCAGCTATTGGTAACTCAGTTTAGTAACATTTGCGGATTCTTCTCGGTAACACTCTCAGGTGTAACTCGAGGCATCTTAAACGAAATTTAACGAAAGTTTTCATACGTCTAGTGCAATTAAAAAATTCTACTCATTCAGTACATATCCATTGATTATTTAACAGTTTATAAAGTTGAACGATATAGCGTACAGTTAATTCATAAGTCAGATTTAGAATATTTTTATGTTGTGTGTGTAATCAGAACGACGAGCAGGCGTGTGCAACGTGAGAATTTTTCGATAATAAAAATAATATTGAAGATATTGAAAGTTTCTCTCTCTCTCTCTCTCTCTTTCATTGTCAGTCTCGTTTATTTTTATATTAGAAAGACGTCGATTGATTTTGATATATATTTTTTCTTTTTCATTGCTGAGATTAATTTTTATTTTTTGTTATTTGATGTCGCTGTACAGTTCCATTAGACAATGTCATCAATGTATTTCTTTGACAAGGTAAGAATACTACACTACTTTTTCTGTTAATTTGATTCTTCACTTCCTACAACTCTATTTTTGGCTTTATCTAATTTAATTGACTATACCTATAATACCCGGGTGGTCTAATAACTATTATTATCTTAAATATCTCTGTTATTTTTAATTTTAAGAAAAAAGAACAAAGTCACTTTATTTCAAATATATAATATATAAGAAAAATAATAATAATATATTATTGCATTTGAGAAAAAAATGTATGTCGATGAAATAAGAACAAAATCATGATTCACTTTTGAAATAGCTGTATTACGAAAAACAATTTCATGTGTATTGTGTTGATCAGCTGATCCTAAAATTGTAACAATATGGCGGCTGTTTTATACATAGTTAAATAGCATTGACAAGTTTGGACAAAAGCCATTTTTAACTTTTAAAACGTAATGACAATATATTAAATTAAAGTGATTAAGATTTTTATTTTTTCTAATATATATTTAAATAACTTTAAAATTATAAAATTTCATTCTTATGAATATTAAGATATAAAGTTGTTTGAAAAATGTGTCAAATCTGTGTATGTTCTACATACTTCTGTTCATACATAATTCTAATTTGTAATATAATTTAATAGACGATAAAAATAATTAATATTAAATATTTGATATCCTTTTGAATCAGACAATTAACAGATAGCGCAGTACATAGAGGTGCGCAGAGAAGTGTAAAAAATTTGAAGAAAAAGTTTTTGTTGTCCATAAGAAACATAAGAAAGGAAGACATGTCGATGCAAAATCAATCAAAACTATTAACACTATTGAAAGATTATTTAAATAAATTTGGTTATGAGAAAAGTCTTCAAGTTATTTTATCTAAATATTGGGTCGAACTGATACAAAAGATAGAATATACACAAGGAAATACTATTCGAAAATTATCATTGGTCAACGTTCAAAAACAATCAGATAAAATATTAAAAGGAGAGGAAAGTAAAATTGAAACATCTAAGGATCTTACTCTAATGACAGAACAGGAAAAACAATTCAATGGAAAGACAATCGATAGTGAAAAGCTTATGCAAAAAATGATAGAAAGATCAACATTTCAAAAGGTATATATTATACAAATAATTTATTAAAAATTATATGCTCAAAAAAAAATGATTTACGTAAGAAGATCCTATTAATTATTTACTTTTTTTGTCGCAGGAAGATGTTAAGTTGAATGCTTCTAATGATAAGTTCAATTTGAAAGAGCAATCTTACACAATACCACAGATTATCACTGCTTTAATTTTAAAAATGACAAGTAGAACAAAAGAGAGTAGTTTAGTGGCTACGTCAAAGTGGAAAGTAAACATTAACAGTAATATTCCAAAGCATAGTATTATTTCTCGAACACGATATTTATTGAATAGTATTGTAATAGCTAAATCGACTGCATCAAAATGGAGAAGAATTGAAGATTTATTGACTCACATTGATCAGTATCCAGAAGCTCGACATTATGCGATTACGGAAGGAGCATTAACCACTTTACTAAGAATACGACAAAAAACTCATGATGAGCAAATTAAAGGTTAAATAATTTTTAAATACATTGACTTTATTTTAAATATATATATATATAAAATACCTATTATTGTATTATTGTCTTTTTTTTTTTCATATATAGCATCTATCAGAGAATCATTAGCAATAATGGGTTACGTTGATCCTCCAATTGGACGTGGAATTAGAATCCTTTCGATAGATGGAGGTGGAATTCGAGGTTTACTAGTGATACAAATGTTGAAAAAATTGGAAGAATTAACTGGAAAAAAAACGCATGAAATGTTTGACTATATTTGTGGTGTTAGTACTGGAGCAATTATTGCCTCCACTTTAGGTATGTAAATATTCCTTGTTTTTTAACTTATTACGTTTTCTATAGAGATTAATCTCTATTTTTTGAAATGTAGTCGTACCAAAGGAATCGGATGAAGGTATTTGCAAGTAATCCTAAATTTCTGATATGCATTCCTCTTTCATAGTTCACATTATCTTTTAAATAAGATTTAATATCAAATTATTGTTTTAGGTGGTCTTAAGAGGAAGTCGTTAGATGAAATTAATGAACTGTACAAAGATTTAAGTATTAAAGTATTTACGCAGAGTGCCATAAAAGGAACAAGTAGCTTAATGTGGAGTCATGCGTATTATGATACAGCGTTGTGGGAGAAATTATTACGAGAAACAATAGGCGATAAACTTCTCATAAAAACAAATCGTGATCCAAATGCTCCAAAAGTATGTTCATCTAACGTATTGCTTTAATAAATATTTATAAATGAGATTTTTGTGATCTATCCAAATTGTTTTAGTTCTCTGCTATATCAGCTGTAGTTAATCATGAACGCGTAATGGCATATGTATTTCGAAATTACACATTGCCGCATAAAGTTGAAAGTCAATACATGGGATCGCATAAACATAGATTATGGGAAGCAGCAAGAGCCTCTGCAGCTGCTCCTAGCTATTTTGAAGAATATAAACATGGAGAATGCCTTCATCAAGATGGAGGTAATTTTCATATGTGCAGTGAAAATAATATAATATTATAAGATATATAGGGATTATGATCATTTTTAGGTATACTAGTAAATAATCCGTGTGCAGTAGCAATACACGAAGCTAAACGATTATGGCCAAATAATTCGATTCAATGTGTCATTTCACTTGGCACTGGAAGGACACTTAATAGAATTTGTGATAATGATTCCACGTCAGGAGAAGTAGCTATTTCAAGTTGGAAAGAAAAATTCTATAAAATATTGGATAGTGCTACTGATACCGAAGGTAAAATATTAAAACAACCATTAGGGGTACCACAAAGTCTTTTCATGTTTTAAACACTTCAGTTTCTATAGCTACAGTATGGGTTCTTAATTTTTGTTTGGAATTAATTTAAATTCCAGACAAGTTATTAATATAATAACAATTGAACTGATTATTGCATTATTAAATGTCTTACCTTTTTCATTATTTTCATTTGGAGTTTTATACTAAAAATGAAATGACTTTTAGGTAATTTCAAAAGATTTTAGAAAGATTAATTTTCTATAATTTGTAGTATTTTGGATTATTCGAAATTAATTTATTAATAATCTTTTAGCTGTGCACACAATGCTGAACGATCTTTTACCTAACCACATATACTTCAGATTCAATCCGTATCTTACTGAAATGTTATCTATGGTAGAAATAAGACCAGACAAAATAAATCAATTAGAGCAAGATGCACAAATATATATACGTAGAAACGAAGAAAAATTTGAAAAGGCTGCTGTTGTATTATCTCAATCAAGATCAATTCAACAGAAGTTATTAGATTGGGTTACGTTACAAAAGAGAATAGCTGGTTTTTAAAATAAATTAATAATAGCACTTAGCATTCTATAAAAAATTACATCTTCACGAATATTTATTTTGAGTAATGCAAATGCTATTCATAAATGTGACAATTATTTTACTTAACAATTATGATTTTATAATCATATACTGTAAACATTTAGTTTTCTATATATATATGCTTAAAAGAATATATTTGACATATTATTACAATAGAAAATCTATCTATCGCTAATAATTTAAATATTATTTAGTTATCGTACCTATCCAACTGTGATACATATCTTTCATGTAGACTTCGGTAGAAGAAAGTATTATTAATATATAAATATTTTATTTATGTATATGTACAAATAATATAGATATACATACATACATAAAATTATACATCCAATATTTAATAATTAAGGAAATTTTTCAATTTTTAAATGACATAAATGAATATATTAAATTATATTTTAATTATATTAAAATAACAAAATTGCGTGTTAATTTGTTTATATTGTATTTTTTTAAATGTTTTATTTAACTATATTTTACATAAAAGTTGTAATGTACTCTTGTAATATACAGGTTGTCTCACAAAGTCGCTTTACTAAGAAAAGAAAAGAAAAACTAAAAACTAATACTGATTAATTAAAGAATTACAATATTGTGTTTTTTGTTTAAAATCATATAATTCTAGTTAATTATTCCAGTATTAGTAGAATAGAATGGTTTCACGATGCTAATAATAAATATCTGATGGAAAAACATTGTATAATTTTTCAGTTTGATAAAGCGAATCTTGGAGCATCCTGTATATATATTGTTGTTTGCTTATATTTGGATTTGGTAACTATTTTTATTAGAGAAGTATTATTAATATGAATATTTAATGATTAAAGAAACTTTTCAATTTTTAACTGACATAAATGTATATACTAAATTATATTATAATTGTATCAAAGTAACAAAATTGCTTGTTAATTTATTTATATTTTACCTTTTTATAAATTTTTGTATAAATTCAAAAAAGAGCCAAAATTAAAACGGTTTACTATATATAAGTATATATACCCCGTGTGGCCGCTAAGGGTTTATGTATCGTATGGCATTGGTTATTCTCAATATCACCAGCATTAAATCAAGACAACAAGTTCCGCCCAATGTGGCATTTATACTTTTCCTATAAAAGGAAAGCATTTAATGGCTTTAGTGTAATTTGTTTTTGTTTTTCTTCAATGCCGTATAACACTAACAAAAATTAATATATCCTGGCAAAAATTTATTCTAAAGATGTTTGAAATATTATTTTGTAGAATATATACACATGTCATTGGCTTCCAATTATTTCGATCATCTATTTAGCTTTGTTCTGATTCTACCTATTGAAAATCGGCCCGAACTTTTCGGACAACCCAATATTATATGATAAAAAATATTGCATCATTATACTTGTGCAATTTTGCCAAATATGCTTGATAAGGGAGTTCCTAATAGATCTTTTGGTAATCTTGGTACCAGGCCTTTCATGGAAGCCCATTGACCCTCGCAAAGTTCATGGAACGTTAGTCGTAATAACAATTTTCCTCCCATAGTACCAGGACCTCTACATATTACTCCAGCTCCAAATTCCCAGGATTTTGAATTGTCACCGATATTAATTTCCCCTATACTAGAACTATTTGTAATGATTAAATATCTTCTTTGTAACCATGTTGCCAGATAAGCTGCCGAACAGTCGCAATGCCAAGGATTTCGTTCTAATCGAAGCTGTCGTATAGTTAATAAACCATCTAGAATTCTTGCTGGTAAATAGGACAGATAATTGGCCTCGAGTAATCTGAAAATTAATACCCATTTATATATTTTACTTATTTTTCAAATGTTATAGAAATAGTAGAATGAAATTACTTACAATTTTCGTAGATTCGGAGTGTCCTTGAATAATTCTGGATGCAATAGTCTTAAGCGATTGGAATGTAGAAAAAGAGAAGTTAGATTGTTTAATCCACGGAACGTGTTTTTTGATAGGACTTCTATACTGTTAGCGTATAAAACCAACCTTTCCAAAGACATGACACTATCGAATAATCCCGGTGTCAATGTTTTGATGTAATTTTGTCCTAACTGAAGTTCTTTCAGTGATATTAATCCATCGAATGCGTAAAGATTAATCTAATAAATGATAGTAAATGATTTTTAATTCGAGTATAAAAAAACATATGGATTATCCAGAAAGTTCAGTGGTTTTTCACATACAGCAGATATGCAGATACTAGTTTGAAGTTAATACTGAATAAGGAAAGCCAAGGTTTGGACTGATTGAAAAGATTTTTCGTAATCGCTTATGTTCAATACGAGAGTCGTTTAACAAGTCAAGTCTAACAGAAGAGTATTTTTTGTCAAATTAATTATATTTTTCAATATAATTTCTTTTTAAGTTGATACATTTTTTGCAATGATGTTTCAATATTTTTAACTCGTCTAAATATTTGTATTGGGTTGCATCAAGGTTACCGGATATCGATTTTATTATACTCTTGAACCTTTTCTCAGAAAAAAACTGCCGAACTCTTTCCAAATAATCCAATATTTATTTGAAGAGAAAAATATTTACATGAGTCAGTCTATTGCCTGATAGTTCGAGTGTTAGCAATTGTTCAAGTGAGGAAAACAATTTATCTGGTATTTCAGTCAATAAATTGCCTCTCAAATTCAATTCCTCCAATGAAATTTGTTGATGGAAGATGTCAGCTGGTAATTTAGCCAATCGATTGTCGTCGAGTTTTAGACACTTTGTGTTAAGAAGATCACGAAAAACGCCACTTTGAAGGGTGGTAAGACGATTATGTGAAAGTAGAAGTTCTTCCAAGGTTTTTAATCCATGAAAAGTGCCGTTCGGTAAATACGATATAAGATTGTTGGAAAAATCGAGCAATACTAAGACGTTATTAGCTATGAACAGACTCTCTGGTAAAGTTTGCAATCTGTTCGATGATGCGTCGCTGGCGAAAAAGATAAATAGAAAACCATATAAATGTTCGAACATTCAAATAGTTCTATTATATTAAACGATTCAATAACTATTGTCACCTTAAACTTAAATATCTGACAAACAGGGATAGTTTGTATGTATTTTTCTTATTAATTCTCATTGTATTGGGAAATGCATTTTTTGGAATATCGTCGATAAACTTATCGAACTCACAGAATACGTAGATTCCGCACCTTAACAAATTGATTTTGGTGCAGTTCTCTCAACAAGTTCTTGCTAATTCTTAGATGTATTGCACTGTGCAAGGAAAAAAAAAGGTTCAATGGCAGATGCTCGATGTAGTTACCGCTCAAGTCTCTGTAAAGCTTAAAACTCGTTTATTCCAGCTCTGCGATTACATCTGATTAGTTTGGTCTTATATGGTCTAGTATGGTTAACACTCACAATTGATTTAGTTGGGTCATATCCAGGAAAGTATCTCTGTGTAGTGCTGTCATTTGATTACTTCCCAAATCCCTAAAATATAAGATAATATTGTGTGACATAATAAGACAATATTTGTCAATATTAGAGTTCCTTACAATTTTAAAATATCATTAGGAACCACTTGGGAAGGTGGGACGTCGAGTAATCCATATCTCCAACAGGAAAGAGATTTAGTTTCTGGTACGCACTTACATGGTCCTTCGGCACAAATTTCCCAATCCTCGTTCGTTGTACCGATTTGCCAAACTGAAGTCAATCGTAAATAAACGATGATATGAATAAACAAAAAATATTTTAATTTAACCTTTTTGTGCTAATTATAAAAAGATCTAATTTAGAAAAAGTTATTTTATCTAATAAGAATAAAATATGTGCAATATATCACGCATAAGAGTGAAAACAGGGAGACACGAGGATAAGCTGAAGAATGGAGAGGGAAGCGAGCTAGCGAGGAAAGAAATAAAACTTCTATTCTTCAATAGAGAATCATTTTTGGGAAAAGGTGCAATAGATATTTTATGCAACTTCATCGCGTATTTTTGGAAAAAATTCTTTTTATAAACCTTATTTATTACGTTTTCTTGAAAAACAATTAACTACTGATTTGACGAGGTTTATTATTGGTGCTTTTATCTTAATTGCTTTAATTTAATGGAATGAAATTAGATTGAAAAGTACATTTAGTCTCACCTGGTTGTTCGACAGCCCTTAATCTTCTTTCGAGGCTGGACAATCGACTTTCGATATCTTCGAGAAGAATATCCGAACTTTTGGACGTATGGGAAAAATCAGGATTCGTACAAGTATTCCAATCTTGCGGACAACCGCTTGTCTTATAATATAATAACAAGTTAAACATATAAAGTATCTTGAAGAGCGTAAAAATCATTTTTACGAGAGACGATCCACGCGACATTGTTGTGAGGACAAAGAATGAGCCTTTAAAGATCGTGCTTCATCATCATCCATCATTGTGTGTGTGTGTGTGTCACATCCTCATTAGAGTGTTTATTAATAAGAGAGATAAACACTCATTACGTTGGTGATTGACAGACAATAGGTTTAAATAAGCACGAACATAATCGTTGGTGCTCGTCAAAATAATCATCATTTTAAAACAACTCGTTTATGATACTTATTATACTCTTACTATACGCACGAAAGATATTGCAACTATTAATTTCATATAACGTGTTATACAGGGTGTTTCATAAATATGTGTCAATAGTTTAGGGGGTACATCTACACTAACCATATTTAAATTGCGGTCCGAAATATTTACTTGTGAATATTCAAAACTTGAGTGACTCTGCTAGATCAATTACCTTTATAAACAATACTAAAGATCATATTAATGTTTAAATATTATTCTATGACCTTTCTTTTCTACTCAGCGATTTTGAATCGGCATTCATGAACGATAAGAAACGGACGTATGTGGCCTGCAAAGAAAAAAGCTTGAGTACCTCTGATTATACGCTAAAATTTGTAAAAGATATATGAACATAAATTCGTTATACCTTAGCTTTCGAGTTATAAATGAATAAAGATTCCGAAGTGACCGCCTCATACCAAAATGACTTCCGGAACGTAAGGTTCAAAATAGTTGAATATTTCCATCCATTTATAAGAAAGGTTGTAGAAACTAACGGCGGACACTTCAAACATCTTCTATATAACAACCATTTATGAAACATCTAATATAATAAAATATGATAATTTTCCGAATGAAAAAATTGAATTTCCTTTAATTTCGAGCATTAAATTGTTGTCTTTATCACTTCAGCTTTTTTTACTTTCCTAATTGCATTTTATTTTATTTTTCAACATTTATATTTAATACATATATTACAAATAGCAAAATTGTCTTGAAGAAAATAATAAAAAAATCTATTATGTGAAAAATGTTTTTATTTCAAAAGATTTCCTATAATACGAATTCATAACGTATTAACCGCGTTATACCGAAGTATACTGTATTATAAACTTGTTTATAGACGACCCATTGATAACTTGTAGATAATATAAAATTTGTATTGTGTTTCATATATTCATAATTATATATTATTTATTTTAGGTATACATATTATATGACATAAGTTGGTAACTAAGATTACAAACAAATAACAATGACAGCATTCATGAAATTTATAAAGCTTCTAAAGAAGTATAAGCCCGGAAGAAAAGTTAAAAGATAATATTAAATTTGTAGAGTGTTGGCAAATATCGAAATAAAGTAAATGACATGTTCAGTTATCCTTATTTTATGACAATCTTACTCCACCAACTCCTGTACACTCGCCTCTGCTTTTCATAACCAATTCTGTTGATAATGAAAAAGAAAATAAACTTGTTAAGTTTAATCAAATTATTATGGCGGTTAATAATTTAAATCTATATAACTTAAAAATAAATTTTGTATATATATGTTACCGTTAAAGCCGGAAATCAGTCATTGCTAGTAATTCCTCGGCATTGTTATCAATGCAAAGGGACTTTTTACAAAGTTTAAACTTAGAAGAAAAAAAGAACAACAGATAAATTACATTTATAATAAACTCACTCGATCCTGTTTCGCAGTTGTAAACTTCCATATCACATTCAGTACAAAAGTCCCATGATTTACCATAAGGATCGGAAGGATCATGAGCACAAATAGGATCATAAGGGCCGCAATCTTTAGCACATTCTTTCTTGTTTTTTTTCGCCTCCTTAGCGGCCTTTATAGCATCCTTTACATCCTTAGACGCCGTAGCACCTTCCTTTATCTCTTTTGGCTCTTTTATTTCTTTTAACGAAATTTTCTTCGTATCGTTAGGAAAAGCCTCCGTTCGTTCAGTGAACCCGAACAGAATGGTGAATGCAAGTGCTGATTAAATAATAATAAGATGAGGATATTGTCGCGGATGTCACATTTCAAAAATAAACAACAACGGTTTTGCGTATTTAAAGTACCTATATATATATATATATGAAACTAATTTAGTATATCAAATTTTAGATGCAGCAAATAATCTTTTTTTTATACTTTTGACATTGATCGGAATATGATACTTTCAGTTAATGGCAGCCTTTTTGCGTTCTTAAAGTATATACCAAATGAATGTAGAATATTAAATTTTAATTGTATTATAGGTAATTATTTTCGACATATATGACGAAGACGTGTGTCAGTACTAGGAAAATAGACAAAATCTAACATCTTTTAGCATATATTTATTTTATTTGTACATCCTTTCTCTTTTATTGATCTTTTATTATATACTTGTAAGATTCTCGTGAGAAAAATTGGAGTGACTGGATCGGGACTCAAACCATGAATCTTTCGCTTTCTGGGCGATTCCTTTTATCCATTAACCTATCCAGGGCCCACCGTCCAATCCTTTCACGAATGCTTATTTAACTATTTGCCATGGACGCGCTCGTCTCACATACTTTTTACAATTTGATTCTTTATCAGAATGTAGACAAAAAATTAGACAATGTTTGGTTACCATTACACATCCGTTCCCTAATATAATTTAACTATGCAGAAGAAATTAGTTCATAGAATGTATATTTTTCGAGTTATTTTGAAGCGTAGGGTTCCGTGACTCACTCACTGTTATAATACATATATTAAATATGAGCTTACAGTTTATTATTTTTATATATGTGGATTTCGAATGAAATATAGTTCTTTATTCCATCTTAAACGATTTTTTCAAGACATAAAACGTATTATCCATTTTATTATAGGAAACGTATTTTTTATTACATGGACTTACTTTACAAGATTGTTTCTATTGTGTAAAAACAAAATTAGGTGTTCATTATTTTGGTATTTACTTTCAATATACAAAAAGACTTTCATCAATTCAAAGCATCCCATTGGAAAGAAAAAACATATCGAATTAAAAATATTTCGCTAATGTCGTGGTATTACGTTAAAGAATTGAAGATAATATACAGCGTCGCGAAAGGAGGAAGAGCTATATGGCCTTAATTCGTATCTACTTTTATTGAATGATTGCTCCTTCATTGAAATCAAGGATCATCTTAGATCGAGATCATCGCAACTACTTTTGTTAGTAAAGTCACTTTGCTCAAGGACTTTCACAGATCGACTCACATTCTTTTTGCTTTTGAGCCACCGTTCACGTGACAAAAATGATAGAAAACAACCGATATTAAACAAGTAGATAATCCATTCTATGCGAAACGTAATTAAGAATGAAAGAAAAATATTTACATGTAAATCGAACAAATATAACAATTGTAGAAAATAAATTTTGAAAAAAACTTGCATCATCGAGATTGAATAAAATGAATAATATGTATTATTTATTAAAGCAAACTTTTTTCTAACTGTCTGCAAATTGATCGTTTTATACTTTTACAATTATATGATTTTTGTCGGTTTTTATATGAAATAAATTTTTATTGAAATGATATCTATTGTAATTTTACATTGTATATTATTAAATGAATCGAATCACAGCAATACGATATAAGCATAGAAAAATGCAAGTTCAACAAGCTTCTCTTGTTAATCGACTCACCCAATAGAAAAGCTAATTGCATCGTGTTTTCTTTCAATGGGAGTTACTTCTCAAAAAAGATGTTTATTATCCAATTCGGCTTACCGTTCCAGCTCACTTTCAGATGGTTATTGAAATGAGACTGACACGACGTTATACTCCGCTACGACATTTATAACCTATTCCCTGGAGCTATCCCCCCCTGAAAAAGTTTCAGATGATCGCATCAAGACTGCCATTGAGCTAACTACGTAGAGAGCATATGTAAAATGATATGGGAACGACGATAATCGTTCTTCGTACTTAACTTTGCATTAACTAGCCGGCCAAACGAAACAGAAACTTCTCTTTATTTCTGAATTATCTTATAATTTTTTTATTATGTGAACAATTAACGAGATCCGAGTGTGTCGGATTTTTTATATTACTTTCGAACACACACGTACGCACACACACACACACACACACACACACATGATCTATTTTATTTGAAATTTCATAATAATTAAATAAATACATATATAAATAAATAATTGGAAACTATAAATTAGGTACCATTGGCAATGATCAACTTTTTCTAACGACCACGTTATGATTCATCGTTTTGATAGTCGCTTTGATTCGACAATTTCCTTCTCTCTTTCTTCTAATAAGTAACTTTTAAACAACTCTACGTAATTCTTCCAAGATTCCTTATAAAAGAACGCTCTTCGAAGAAGACACATCGTCGTTGTGCAAACCTCGTCGTTTTTAGCTTTATTTAACGCTGTATATTTCTCAACGGAGCTCATAACCATTTCGGTTAAAAGATTTAGATCTGCGTTAGCTGAAGAAAGAAAAGAAATTAAATGGATGGCGATTCGAACGTATTATTTATAAATGTGTGATTTATAAATAATTACAAATCACTAGTATAGTTGTAGTATTAAAACGTGTATTTTGAAAAGGTTTCTTTTTTTTAAATTTATACTGTAACCCAATCTGAATTTTATTTTATCGCATGCAGTAATTCTTAATGAACATAATTTGTACGCTTCATTTCAAGGATTATTCATAATTATAGAATTATGTTAAAGAGCAGTTTGGACATATAACATAAATGAAAGTTTGATAAAATAATGTGAATCATATATTTATACATAAAGTATTCTAATATTGAATCACACTATACTACCATAGATTTTATATATATATATATATATATCCATACTATACTACTTCGATTATTAATTAAAAAAATGTGATAAATATGGCAATGAAATTCGATATTATCTTGGAAGCTGTAGATAGTAGTTTTCAGAGTTATATTTTATACACCATTGTTATATTGCAAAAAATATGTTATAATATGTTAGCAATGTATCAAGGTTAGCACAAACTTCGTTAACTAGAAAATAAATCCGTAAACCGACAAAAGATCAAGTATCCTAACCGGTTAAATTTATAGATTAACGCTTATTCGTAATGAAAAAGAAGCATTTATTCGTCGGTGGGTAAAAGGAAAATACGTAGGATTAGATTGAAAAAGAATGTAGACTTACACCCAAAATAATGACGACCTTCTTCTTCCTCGGATTCATCTTTATTTGGCTTCTTGATAATCTCTAATTTAGGTATGAAAAGCAACAAACAAATCACGGCGATGAATTTGACGATCATCTTGAAAAGAACCAACTTCAAGAGGATCTTTGCGAGGGTAAAAGCATTCAATTTAAGAGCAAATGGCCAGGAGAAGTCGATCTTAGGAAATTCAATAATAGATGAACTGGGATATCCGTAAGGAGTACCATAATTCATGGCTGAACTATCGTACCCTGAAAACAAAAAGGAAAATTCACGATGTAATTATGTCTGTAGAAAGAAAGATAGATAAGTAGAAAAACCAATGTTTTCCACGAAGATCAAATTAAATGTTAACTTATAATGATGAATTATAATTAAACTGTAAATGCATATGCTCTTAAAATATGATGAAACATGAAAATATAGTATCGTATATGAGCGTAAATCGAAAGGAATATTAAAGAAACAAAAAGTATATTTTATTTCGATAATACGCTACCTCTCTCCTCACCTTGCTGATGCGACAAGTACGAGTTCCCCGGAGATAACTCATCATATAGTTGAGGATGAGCAGATACACCGTATTTGTTACTAGGTGGACCATAAGCGCTTTGAGGTGGACCATAAGCGCTTTGAGGTGGACCATAAGCGCTTTGAGGTGGACCATAAGCGCTTTGAGGTGGACCATAAGCGCTTTGAGGCGGACCATAATTGGTTTGAGGTGGGCCATAAGTGGTTTGAGGATCACTAAGATAAGCAGAGTAATCTTGAAAATTGACTGAAGACTGATCAGGCAGCGAGTAACTATCCGTAGGTTTAGAGAAAAAGTTGTTAGAACTTGGTGAACTATATAAGTTCTTTGTCGCCTTTGAGGAGCTTCCCAAGCCATTTGGTGGATTATATATTCCACTAGGTTCTTTCGGAGCACCGTATTCTGTCTCCGGCTTATAAACTGGTCCTTGAATGTACTCTCTTCTGTTTAGTTTTGATCTGACCGGCTTGACATCCACATGTACTACACCTTCTTTTGGATCTTTGCTAGTGTGTGAGTGTTCTAGTGCTTCAAGATAACTGTCCTTCTTAGATACAATTTTTACAATTCTCGAACTGTAATGATTTCCGCTCGATGTTGACTTTAAAGGAATTTTTACTTTCTTTAAATCTTTACTAATGTTTGGGGTATATGGAATCGAGTATTCTTCCGTTGTTAAGTCAATGTTAGATGACCGAATTGTTTGATTTTTCATATCCTGATCTTCAGAGTTCCTGGCTTCTGGCATTAAGCTCATTAGAGCGGATACGTTTCTATGATTAGATGGCACAATTTCAGTGTGTTCCAAAGAAATAACCGAGCCAATCAGAAGGAATATAATTCCAACTTTATAACAAATTCTCAATCTTTGTTTTTTTTCTGATATCATTTTGATACTTTTTCTGATTGACCTGTGGAAAACGAATGGATAAATTGAAATTTGTTTAGCAGAGTAGTTAGTATTAATGTTTCCCCTGTCTTGCCATATTAGTAGGAAGTGGGATAGCAGGAGAACATGAAAGTGTCACGCGAGTGACGTTGATGTTTCCCTTTTGAATACAAATTAACTTATTAACCGTTGTGCATAGAAAATAAGTAGCGGACCTTGTTCTTTTTTGGAAAACAATTGAAAACGATTAAATTCGTATATTGTTATCACATTCAAATAAAAACATGAAAATGAAACGAATTAACTTTAAAGAAAATATTATAATAAAAAAATATTATATATAAATAGAAATGTGTGTGCTAAACTGAAAAATAATGTAATGAGATAGAATAACTGTTAGGAAAATATTTTCCCCTATTAATTTCTTTCTTTTTTTTCGAAATTTTAAAAGCTTAGTTTAAATAAAATAAAATATGAAAAGACAATTTTTAAACATTAGTAAAAGAATTAAAAAATAAAATGAATCGAAAAATAAAATGAATTAGGTAGAAAGAAAATTTGTTACTTTTTTTCTTACAACTTAAGACACTCGATTAAAATTGAGTAAATTAAAAATATGATTTTTAAACGTTTGATAAAGGATTTAGTTAATTAATGAATATTATTTCTAATATCCACAAGAAATAAAATAAAAATATAAAAACTTTGTATTCGAAAAAGTATTCGTCAAAAATTATGACAACAGCTAAATGTGGAACTTTTACAATGTAAATTGATTGTATTGATGTCTCAGCTTTTATTATGAATATTAATTTATAAGAAAAGGATATTTTTCAAAATTAATTTACTTGTATATTTAATTCTTAATTTTGCTTATTTACATAGTATAAAATAAAGTATTATTATCTATAATAATCCTAATATGGAGTATACTTTTTATTAAATCAATTTATTTGCAGTGAATCAAAAAATAATAATAATTAGAAATGTAACTGGCATATTTTATAATCCTAATCACTTGCTGTTTAGATATATCAATTATGCATAATGTAAGATTGACTAATAAACGCATGCGATGTTTTTCTAATTGTAAGTAAATAAATGGCACAAACTGCATAGATTTATTGCATGAGCTAATAATTAAAAACTGACGATCAGATGCCATATAAAGAATTATTTACATAATAGTTTTGATAAATCAAGATTGATCATCAATATTAGAGGCATAGAAATGATTGATCACAAATATAAAAAATTGAATATTCACAAAAAATATAGAATAATCTCACCCTCGCACAATTGTTTTCTTATTCACTCGATTATTCCAAAAAAATAAATGTGTCCAAGTGAAAAAACACGAGTGAAAACTAAACTGAATCAGAAAACTCAAAAAATACTTCAAAGAGTCATTGTTCACTGCTCGATAAACGGTCGTGAATTAAAAATCATCACGTTCTGTTCGTCTATATAAGTCAGAGACACTAGGTAGGGGTAAAAACGTACCGTTTTATTAGGTTACTGATTCCAGCAGCGTTCTTGTTATCAAACTTAAGCAGCTTCGTTGTCTAGATACACGTTCAAATTTCTTTCTGCTTTCGTTCCAGAAATGTTATATTCAATACTTATTTTCGGGTTGTCGAAAGATTTTGTTTTATTGCTAGACAGGAAAGGAAAAAACAGTTGTTTCTAAAAATAAAAAGAAATAAATGTCCAACATTAGGTGACAATGAGAAAATTCTACTCGAAATTCCGTTCAACGAAAAATGATCAAGTTGAAAGGTGTTGGCCGATTATTATGTACAGGACGATACTCTCGGTAACGGTCCTGCTATATGTCGAACCTCCCACATTTATCGATCCAATGACATACTTACCTCTATTACTTCCATCATTTTGTAGTACTATTGTTTACAATCTGGATACTACCCAATTTGGTCAATGTTTCTCTTCATTAAGAATTAACAATTCTAATTGAAATATGTGTGCCATTTTCTACAAGATATTACAAACTAGTTGAAAGAAAAATTCAGTTAATAGAAGGCTTTTGTTTTCCGGTTATTCAAGAAATAATATGTGTTTTACAATAATTATTCCTTATTCTCACATCGGGGTATTCTTTATAATCCCAATAATATGTTTTTTCATGAATATTAAATTTTTTACAAGATTGTGAGATATAAGCAATACAAAAATTACATTAATGAAAAGTTTTTCATGTTTCTAATAATGAAAGAAAATCGGTAATATAAAAGGACAAGTTTAAAATATAAGGTTTTTAAGTATAAAAGTTCCTAATTTTTGCAATGATATTGTTTACAATCGAAATAGCACTTAATTTAATTATTATCTCTCTATTAACAATTAGCGATTTTATGTCATTTCCTATAAGATTACAAAATAACTTAAGAAATTCAATTCCAATTCAACTGTATGCATGTATTTTTTATTTATGTGTTTTTAATTATTACATACGGTGATGATTGATATTAAATAGATATATAATAGGTTATTATTTGCTTACATTATTATTAATACTTTATTATTTAATAAATAATTAAATAGAAATAATAATGAATTAGAAAAAAAATAATGAAATTTGTTCGATTTATTGTTTTACCACCCGAGGGTAGAGCTAGATGTTCACCCATCGATACAAGCAAAATTAGTTATCTATTAGCAATTTAATATTAGCTTCATTCAAAAAAACTGATTCCATTGTTTATTATACTATACTTTCAGAGTTATGTATTGCTTATGCTATTTTTATAAAACTACCAATCTGTTTGATCAATCATTTTTTGTTCATAGAAAGTGTTGGTAAGTTTTTATATAACTTGGCCTAATTTAGCCTTTTCGTTAATCGATGACGCTCAGTTTAGTTTCTTAGCAACCTATGTACGAGTTAAAATTCTTTTTCTCTAAATTTCTTCAAAACATTCTCTTTGTGAACTGTCTTGTACAACATAATTGTGAAACATGGATTATTCAATAACACAAACGAAGTATGTATATCGTTTAATATTATTTCCTTGCGTTTAAGATACTAAAATCCTTAATTTTACAATTAGATGGGTAAAATTTGGAGAAATTCGTGATTTCGTGTTCGTTGGAAAAGATATCCTTGCAACAGCTTCAGGTTTGCACGTTCGTTTTTTCAACATGAACACAAGGGAAAATAAAATAGAAATTTTCAACGATCAGACTAGAGGCTTCGGCGTATCAATTTTATCAGGACATCCGGTATCGACTTTCTTCTATTTCCCGTTTAGATGAATTATTAAGGTTTCTCCTAGCAGTTGTCATGTTGGAGTAACGCCGCGTTTGATAGCGTTAAACGACCTTCATTGATCTTGAAATACTGTATATCGTTGGATATTTGGTAAAAAAATGTCATATATAAAAGTACTAGTAATACGCTTTACATTGTTCTACAAAATGAATGATTCAATCGAAAAGCTTATCGTATAAACGTATTATAAAAATGACCGACGGTTAAGATTTATTTTTGTCAAAATTACAAGTAGAAATTAGTAATTTAAAGAAATCCTATGAAAGCAATATAATTAACAACGTTAATATATTGCAACTAACGTTTATAGACTGTGCCGGTATTCTCCGTGGCAGATAAACACTCTAATCCTACCATTAGAGTATTCACTTATCCAAGAATTCATAAAATATCATCCTGTACAAACGCGGAAAAATCGAACGGGTATTTATCATGTACCTTTGCTGGTACTGATTATCTTTTAGGATTGACAAGTTTTCCAAATTTTCAACTTGTTCTTTGGCTATGGCAAACTGGAGATAAATTATTTGTAATAAATACCGAACTGAAAGACCTTATTCAAACGATCGCGTAAGTATTCCTTTGAATAATTATTAACAAGCAATCAAACCATGACTATGTATACAGTATATAAAGGATAAATACGATAAGCATTCGCTTTTTAATAATAGTCCTCTCTTGTTCATGATGATAGATGTTCGCCATTTTCGCCTCACGCAATAGTGCAATTTGCCTTAATCACTGGCAAGCTCGTTGTTTATCAAATGTGCGTGTGTTCGAAGATCGTTACCTTATACCCGATCAAAATCAAATCTCAGGAAAATAAATTAACGTCCGTTTGCTGGACAATTGATGGTAATCTATTGTTCTCTGATGAATTTTGCAAAGTCTGGTCGATGAGTGCTGATGGTAGCAATCAGAACATTCTCATAGAAGGAAATTCAAAATCAAAACCGCTGAAGAATCGTTTACCTTTCATCGTTACTTTTAAAGATGGTCTACTTCTCGTGAATACTCTACTAAATGAAATAGCAGTACGTTTTATTAAATTCAGTAAAATCCCATATAACGTGAAAGATGCGTCCGATACGAATTTTGTGTTATTATGATTATATTAACATTTAAATGAACACTATTTCAAGCACGATAAATAATATTATTTTAGTAACATGTAAAATTTGATATTTTAATAATTACATAAGAGTTGCTTGCATGTACATAAGCTATTATACTTAAGATCGGTCAATGATGTATTAATAATTGAAATAAGTAAGGATTATTACTAATGAAAATTGTTGAAACACACACACACACACACACACAACTGATTATGCAAACTTTCTATTTATAGTTTTATAGAAAATGTTTTAATGAAGATTCCATTGAAATATGGCAAAAATTATGGTCTTTAAACAATAAGGAACACTCGCTTCCTCTTCGAGCAAAATCACATAATCAAAGGGACAGTGTATTGGTTTATGATGAGTGTGGACGAATAACGGAGATTAGTGTTCTAAACGATCATGTTCCACGTTTAGAAATACTTTATACGGATGACGTTAAATACAAAGAACTTTTAGCGATAGCATCACGATCAACTTATTTCGCAGCTATTGATGAATTTCAATATTTAAACATTATTGATACCTCAGCAGGAAAGATTGAGACTAAGCTCGCCTTGAAATTACACGGTCAAGGTCAGTTGACGGTAGTAAAGTTCGTTCTAATTTAGATAATATGTACTATGACTCCGAAAAATATACGGACACTACAGTATGACCAATTAAATTCGGTTAAATTCAAAGAAGACAGCAATGTTCTAGGATTAAATTTCGTTATACTGAATTGGAAACTTGGTGTTTATTAATTTGGAGATTGACTAAATACATAAGTACATAAACATATAATTATTTTTGTTATATATTTCAGTTGTTTGTGCAAAAGCACATCCCAAACTGCCGATCATTTTCACTAGCAGTATTACTGGAAATTGTTTGTTTATTGATGTCTTCACGAATACACCGAAAATTTTAACATGTTTCCACCTGCATAAAATGTCTTTAGATAAAATGACATTTTCTAGTGAAGGAAAATTCTTAGGAGTCGCAAATTCTCGTGATGGACGTATTTTTATCATTGGCAAAAATTTGAACCAGGGTGATTCGAGCTTTGTCGGAATATTCATGAAAAAAAATCAAATAAATCACTATGTAATAATAAATAATCATTCGTATATACCAGGTGTCTCGAAAGTTCTTGATCAAACGAAAATAAGTCAAAAGGGGAAGTTATTTACTACGAGAAAAATCTTGCTTTGTAGTTTATCCATTTATTAAGTTTTTAATTATTTTTTTCATTGACTTTTAACACATACCGATACATCAAGATTGATTGCGTTTAACTGACTTATTTTCCCCACAAATGTGTACAAACACATAATAAATATCTCTCTCTTTGATAACAAATAAGTTTCTTTATCGCGATTATCAATTCTAATTTAACATATTCGAGTAAATCTAGTATTTTTTTACATTCTTAATTAATTGTTTATTTATATTTATTTGTTCTTTTAACATTATATAGAATAAATTGTCTTATAAAATTGTATTCTTAGCCTGGCTACAAGAGTGATAAAGAAATATCGAATCGCTCTGTAAAAAATTCGCAGCTACTAAAATAACTTGTTTGATTTTTGTTAAAAATTCATCCCCTTCTTCAATCTTCTTTTGGTTGATTGATAACTTTTGGAACATCCAGTATAATTTTATTGTAAGATTTCAATTTATTTCGTCATATTCCACAGATAGCCGATTTTCTTATTTACGATCAAACAAATAATTCCATTAAAATATTAATCCTCCTAATTACAAATAAAAATCTTATGACAGGAAATAAATTGATATTATACGTGTGTAAACTTAGAGACAATCTCGAAAAGAAAATAGAATGTGTAATAGACCTATTAAATTCATTTAAATCTCTACAGTATGGTCCAAAAAGAAACATAGATATTATAGGTATACCATACTTGTCTAAACAATTACATCGAATGGAAATAAAGGTATAATAATCAAATTCGGGCTAAATTATACAGAAATTGACAAACTTTTAATGATATAAAACTGAGTAAATTTAATTTGTAGTGTAATTCAAAAAACAGAATATCTTCATTTCTGTCGCATATAAAATTTTCTCATGCATTCATACTCAACTATCACAAAAAGAAGAACAACATTTCCTGTAGCTTTACTTTTAAGGAAATCGTCCTTGCCTATTCTAAAAATATCCATATACACACAGTGTGTGTATATAATTCTGTTATTTACGTCTTAAGTTTCCTTCTGTTTTCTTACATTTATATAAACACTCACATGAGACAGAAAATGCTGCTTTCTGTTTAGTAGTGGATTTTTCCTATCACAATAATTACATAATTATTGTAGCTTGTGGTCATTTAAATAATTAATATAATGTCAATATTGGATTGGTAAATTTTGTCAAAAAAACAATAAATATTACAAAATGATATGACTGAATTTGAATAAAATCATTTGAAGGCTTGGTATTATTCTGCATAATGTAGCCCCTATTCATAAATAGAAAAAATTCACATTTTCAAGTCCAAAATGATCCTTTCAGAATGATTTTAACGATGTCACTCTCACAGAAGCATTACCAACGATGCATGAATTAAAAAATATTGAAGTAGACATAAATTGTGATAGTCTTATAACTTTCGGATACGATGGTCTAATCGTCATAAGAAATAGTACAAATCTTCGTATGATCTATGGTATTTTTATGGCTCATCATCGAAAGGAAAACGGTATCAGATCAGCAAAAATAATTAGCGAGACGATTATATCGCTCGGAAAAAACGGCGATCTAATAGCCAACAAATTATGGTACACATACACATACGTATCATTTTATTCACGTAGTTCTTTTTTTATTATTGTTTATCTTTTTTCTAGTCGTCGTTACGTGCAATTAGAGACAATCTCGATCAACGCTGATTCACGATTCTTCAATTCGTTCAATTTTATTTTCGAATCTAACAAATTGTATAACAAAGGACAAGACACGTGCTTAGAAAATATTCAACAAATTCAATGGGAAAATGAAATAAACGAAGAAATGTCTACTCGACATACAATTTTCTTGGAATTGAATAAACTAAAAAGCAAAATTAAACAATTGCTTGATTTAAACGAAAGAGAAACGATTCTTACACGTTTGCCGATTTCGTCATATGATTTGGATGAGGAGTATAGAAGGTATCGAATTAAAAGGGCTGATTTAGAACGAAAAGAATTGAAACGACGTTACGAGGAAGAAATCGAAGCACGAAATAAAGTTTGTCAATATTTGAGACAAATATTTTGGGATCCTGAACGCGTTCATGCTTGCTGTCTTAAATCAATATTTGGTGAAATCATTGTTGAAAATTATCCTTTAAGTATAATCAACGTCGAAATAGATGATTTTCGAATGTCCGAAGGATACTCGATGGAAATTCTTGATATCGTTTCCAGGTGATATTCTTTTTACTTTTTTTTCAAAGAAATATTTAATGATAACCATCCTTAATAAGGTATAGGTATTTATTATGGAATATCTCGTCAATTATAATATCTATATATAAAACTGTGAACAAAAATATTTGTCTATCTTATCACACAAAAACAATCATGAGCTTGCTTAATCATATTTTGTTAGTATCTCACTGGTGTTCTTCAGTCATCAAAGTCTGTTCGCCGATACATTTTTTTCTTTCTTCTTGAAACGTGCACTCAAGTTAAGAAACATACATACACGCACGCCCGTATAATCATTTTAATATTCATTGATAACGTATCAACAAAATGATGCACTTGACGCTTGGTATTTTATTTACCACATAGAATCGTACAAAAATGCAATAAACCGTCATCGCTGTTTTCTTTCATTTCCTTTCCTCGAAAATATCTCGCATTCCACAATATTATATTTATTATATTCATTTTAGGCTTTGTTGTTAACAAAATAAAAAGAAGTCATCTACGCTTAACTAAAACTAGTCTTAATTAGGTTTTTTAAAATTAGGCTCGTACAAGTTCTTAAAAAGCTACTCATATTATGATATAATATTCTTAATTGACCTAAATTTTATATTATTTTTTGGTAAATACACCTAAGAATGCAATTTTAAATTACATTCTATAATTAGTTCCTGTACCCTTTATTTATTTTACGATTCCCCTGATTTGTGTGTGTTTTTATTGCAAAACTTGTATCGACTAGGTTAAAAGAATACAAAAGTTCCGAAAGTATTGTTTCAAATAAAGAAGATGTGAATAGTTTTAAAGAGGAAAGAAGAGAAAAAAACACGAAACAGGAAACCAACTCAATAGATCGATATTACGAATCGGCAACGAATGACGAAAGATTACTCTTATCGGGAACAAGTACTCATAATTGGATTAATAACGAGACACTTAACTTAACTCACCAGCTAAAACGATCGCAAGATTTATTACTTAATGGATTCAATAAAAGTAGTTTTTTTAGAAATCGGGAATATTTGTTGATGGTAAGTAATAGGTAAGTTAATCTGATTAAGTCCGTACTCTAATGCAAATCGTGTAAAAATGTAAATAATGTAAAATTAGTGTACGAATCAGGGTTTACCAAGGGATATTGATTAAAGACCCTCTTATACGGTCGGAACGGTTCTTACAACATACAAACGGTTCACGATTTCCTACATTAGTTCAAATTTATTCCTTTTATTAAACATAATTATAAAATCAAAACTTAACTTACTTGACGAAAACTTAATTGACGTTATTCATTTTCAACAATATTTAACGATAACTCTAAGGTTATCTCTAAGTCTCTAGGTCTTATTCATTTTATAAGTCGTTAGATGAAAGTTACATCTGCATTTTTGCACTCTATATATTCTAATATATCTATATTCATTTTGATATCTTATCCAATGATCTGGGTATTTGATTGATCAGATAGAACAGATATTCAGGGGTACTTTGATACTTTAATACTCGTATACCCACAAAAGAATTCTGTTTCTTGCAGTAATCGCTTACTAGGTAATAGTCTGTGAAAATGAATTATTTTCATTTTATATATTAACTGAAATGAAATGTTTTCATTTAGAATCATTTCAACGAATGTTTTAATAAAATGAGATTATTGAAGGAACGAAAAATGGAAATAGGGAGAGAACACGAAGAGAAATTAAAACATTATACCTCCGAGATAAACGTTATGTTCGAAAAAAAGTGCACGATCGAATCTGTGACATTACCAGTCTGGCATCATTCCGAAATACCCGATTATGTCATTACAATTGAGGACAAGGCTATACCTTACATTCATCTAAGGAAAGAATCTTCTAACGATAAGTATCAAAATATCAATGAGTACAATTTACAATTGTATTCGAAAGATTATGATCTGTACAAGGAAGCTCTTGAAAGGATGATGTATGGTGTCTTAGAACTTAGGTACGTATTAGCAACACATCATTTGATCACTATCAAGTATTCTGGGTCCGCCATTGAAAAATAGATAAGTTTAAACTAGTTTTAGCTATGTATAGATAACTTTTTTAAAATAAACATATATATATATACATATTATTTTTGTAATAAATAGTTATATACATATACAAAACCAATTGATTTATTTATAAAACATTTTCAGGTGGGAGGATGAGATAAAAAACGATATTCCCAAACCTGCTTGTCTGGTAAAAAATAAGTCACCCTCAAAATATACTTCAAAAGATATAAAAGCCTTAGAATCGTATAAAAATAAAATGGAACGTTTGCAATCAGAGCGGAAAAAGTATCGATCGATTTTGGAAGCTGAAAGGATAAAAATAAATGGTGAGTAATTATTTATCTTGAATAATTAATAATAATATTAAACTAACTTAGTGAAGAATTATAATTATACGAAGTGCTTCGTCCGAAAATATCAAGGTTAAAATAACTATGAACTCAATGAGTAAATCGGCAGAAGGAGAGTAGAGGTCTAATTTAGTGGATAACTGGCAAAACTGGCGTCTAACTACAAGTAGTTAAAATATTTTCAGGTACTAATCTTTTCGGACGAAGCACTTCGTATAATTACCTCTAAATCAATCTTCTTACAAACCCACTGATTAATTCATTTAGATAAAATAAGAAAATGCTTTATGTCATTTGATGAAAAACTGAAGAATTTCAAAAGGAAAAAGATTGCTATAGATTCCTCGATTCTCCAAGAAAAACTCCTAAGACTTTATGAGATGCAAAGAATTCATCATATACGCGACGAAGTTTTTCAAATCACTCATTTCAAAGAGAATACAATTGCGAAAGACGCAGAAAAAGTGCAAAAACACGCGCAAGATTGTTTAACTTTTGAAACGATTGTTAAGGAGTTGAAAAATCGATATGAAAATCTGATTAAGCGTGAGAAAGCCCTCGAAGGAAAGTTTCATGCTGAATTTGTTGACCTTAAGCAACTAATAATCGAACATTTGTTAAGGCATTACAAAAAAAGACCGAGGATCGGTTATCTTACGTGCACATCTATAACGTACCTAACGGAATTAGGAAAGTGTGTCATCGGGAACAACAAATCCGAAATATTACCGATTGAATGTTCAAATTTTCTTCGAAATCTTCAGTCTCTTGATTCGATACCAGAAAATGTCTCTACGTTTATAGATGATGCTCATTGGAGAACAATGTGTAGATTAAGAAGATTAAAAATCGAGATCGAGATAAAGGTAAGATTCTTTATTATGTTGATATTAAGTTAGTGTCAAAATAATTGCGATTTTCATATTATTTTTTTCATTCGGCATCGATATTTTTAATTATTTTTTTATTTAATTACCGTTACATAATACACTATTGCAAAATGTGAAACAGTGGCACTTCTTATTTGATTAGATCTTTTTTATATTTGCTATGATATCAAATATTCACGAGTTACATATATAATAAAGTGATCCTTATAAAACTGATTAATACAAATGTTACGTCCTGTGGTGTAATAAAGTGTGTGGTCTGTTTTTGGTCAAGCTGCGAATTCTTTATAGGGAATGACCTAAAGAATTGTAATGGTGTGTGTAAATAATGATTGATCTTATTCTTGACAATTATGGCAGTTCCATCGCGTGCTTTACCAATAGTTTTCTATTGTAAATGGTTAATGTGGAATTTTTACATAGTTTCTAATGGTCAAATGTGTTTCGGAGACTAATAGAATATCTATGTCATGCATAGATATGAATAATTGGATTTCTTGTATTTTATGTTTTAGTCCAATATTGTAATCGTAATTACTGTATTTCTCCAATAATCCAATCTATAATAATATCGATTAGTTTAAATCAGCGTTGTTCAAATTATTTATCTTTTTGAAAATAAAATGGTTTAATTATACACAATGTTGTTACTTCACTTATCTATTTGTATAGATATTAAATAGTTATTTAAAAATTCCTCAAGTTTGTTAAATAAAAAAGAATGTTGTTATAAAGAAACCGGTTATGGGTAAAAAAAAAAAAGTTTGAAAATGATAATATGAATAAGGGTAATAAACAATGTTACGTGAACGAATTCGTAAAGGTCAGATGCTGTATCGTGGAATTAGCCGAAGGCGAAGAAACTTTGATCTTCTATCAAAAAAACAAACAAGCTGCGCAAAACAAGTTTAACAGATCAAAAGCGGAGTTGGATAAAAGAGAAAAAGAATTTGATCGATATGTCGAGGATAAGGAGATACAGCTTGTAATGAAGATGGGACAAGTTGAGGTACCACTTCGAGGTCAAGGTTTTCAAGATTTCACGGACGTCGTGTTGATATCACGACAAGCATTCCTCTCAACGAATGAACAAATCGAAAAAGCAGATAACCAAAAATTCACAGCTATGAAGGAGTCCGTCGATTTACGAAAGAAAATATCTCATGAAAAATGGCGACACGAGTATTTATGGCACACATTGAAATATCTACAAGAGGAATTAAAAAGTCTTCGCGAAATCAAAGTAAGGAAGCAACTTTGAAAGTAACGATCATTTACATATACAATCGATACAGTCTCAATGCTTTTATTTCTTCATCTTATTATTTAGATAACGAAAGACTTACAGAAATACTTGGGGAAACTCCCGACCGCGGGAAATCCAAGAAATGAATACGAAGATATCGAACATAATTCACGTGCCACGGCAGGCGTGAGTATCTCTGAATTTATTTCTACTCTGAGTCAGTATTTGTAAACATTTTTTATCGACATATATATATATATATCGACATTATAAACGCGTAGCATATTAATTCTAGAAAATATTTATCAGATTTGACTGTTCGCGTGGTACGTTTAGAGTTAAATAAACGATCTTTATTTGAATTTAAATATAGGTATGTAACTTATTGACTAAAAGTATTTAAAAATACTGATCATGCAAATAAATCTTATCTTGAAATGAAATAATAATAAATAACAAATACGAATAAATTTCAGCGCTATGAACAATTACTGGATATCGAAAGAAACCGTCTCGAAAAAATAACTAAGGATATAGAATATTGGCGAATAAGGAATATTGAATTGAGAAACAAAATAGAACATTTCAAAATCAAAAATCGAAAATTGTCTTCACAAACTCTAGAGCCATTGAGAAAGAAGAATGATAAATTTCGTAGAAATAAACTCTTTGTCATTATGAAAAGAACCGAACTCGATAAGAAGATAAAAGAAAATTATGACGAGCTATTGATGTTACATTCGCAATTAGAATCATTAAGACTTCGAATTTATCCGACTCTACGATTCAATAAATTACATTTTCCGTAACAATTTGAAACATATTTCTTATCACTTTGATATATTAACAATATAGTCATCAAGAAAATATGTTTTTTCCAAAGATTACGCTGACCTGTAATATTGTATAATCAAAATTTCCACTTTTATCTTGTGGAGGTTAATGAAGCTATTTACTAAATGATAACATTTTTT
The DNA here is from genome assembly GCF_001313835.1 of Polistes canadensis. NCBI lineage: Eukaryota > Metazoa > Arthropoda > Insecta > Hymenoptera > Vespidae > Polistes > Polistes canadensis. The sequence goes on from NW_014569578.1 coordinate 1,028,183, forward strand.
CATGTTTTTCTAATGTTTTTCCCTAAAATAGAAAATAACTGTTTTATCTCTGATTAAAAGAGACAATAATAAAAACAAATGCATCTGAGTTGTTTTTTTTAATTTAAACTTTCATTTAATTATAGCTATTATCTCATTAAGAAATCGTATTAGAAACGAATAAAATAAGAAATAAACAAAAATCTTGTACATGTGTGAATTTACATGTAAAGAAAACGAGATTAGACATTTATTAATGATGATTAAATTGTCTAGACGTACGAATGAAAACCGGTCTATATTTTTTTTTTCTTTTTTTTTTTTTTTATTACCGGAGGGGAGTAAAGTAAAAAATATTTTACGAAAGGAAGGACATGAGTTTATTGCACTCATCTTGTTCCCTCTCCATCGCGAGAAGAGACAGAACTAGACAGTAAAATAAGAAGATGGAGGAGGAAAAAGAATAAAAGTGAAACAGGTAAACGAGTCAAGAAAATACGTCCTTCGAGATTCATATTTTATTATATAATATGTTGATTCTTAACATATTGTTCGCTTGTTATTAAATACAAAAATCATTGAATTAAAATGATTAAAATTATGCACAATTGAAATATATGGATGGAATAATATTCAAATAACAACTTGTACAATTGAAACTTTCACAATTACATAATACATAAATGCAAATTGAAATAATTACAATAAACAATGTTACATTAACGACTCGTACAATTATTATAATAATAAGTACATAATTAACACATTTTTAACCGATTAATATATACAAAAAGCAAAATGGATAATTGATAAAATGTCTAGAAAATAACTAATATTAGCATTTATTTAAAAACTCCCTTACATAAAAAATATAATAATAACTACTTGTAGAACTTTATATCTGAATAATTACATAACTTTCTTAGAGATGAACTATCACAAGTATATTTATCATTGGTCAATGTAATAACAGCCAAGAATAATGAGTTTGCGCATGTATACTTTTATGATCCCAGTTAAATAATCTTATTTTTATATTTATTGTGTTTATTAGAGAGAACAAAAGTTTTCCATAAGGAAAGAAATGTTCGTAGAAGCGCGATAAAAAACAAATAGTAGATATAAAGTGAAATGAAATAACATAGATATGTATGTACCATCTAATACATTTTGTATCAAAATTCAAACTACGTATCGTGTTGAAGGCGGAAAACTCGTTTTAGATCTTCGATGAACCACACCTTGAGCCTCGCCTTGAATTATAGTTCGCGCTTCATTACAAAGAAACATAAATGATCATGTATGCTTATGTACTTGTCTATCTAGATTAAATGAATAAATGTGATGTTAAGAAAAATATCCTAAAAATCATAAGCATAAATATTTGTTCCTTTCATAAGAGATTTTTTATCGGTAATTTACAGTCGGTGTAAAAGATTATCTTTCTCACTAATCATTTAATTAAAATCTCAATAATTATTCATTGAAAAATAAATAAATAATAGAAAAAGAAGAAAAGTATAGAGCTATTAGCTGTTCTGTTCTATTATAAGGATGCGTTTACGCACTATGTCGCAAATATACTTATTAATATTCGGAGCTGTTGTAAAATGAAATGAAATTTGATAGCAGTCGATATATTTAAAAACTCAATAGTTTTATCATTGAAATTGGCATATGCCATACATTTACATACTATGTATATATTTAGCACGCACACACACACAAGGAAAAAGGTAGAAGAAGAGGGAGGAAGAAGAGGGAGGAAGTAGGAGAGCTATAGCATAACCTCGGTTGATCCGGAGAAGAGGGCAACCATAAGAGTTGAATAGATAACGATAGCATGTTATGCAGCTGGATGAAAAGAGAGAATGAGAGTGGTTCAGCGGGAGAAGAGGGGAATGTAACCAAAGGAAGAAAGAAAAAAAGTCGTCGTCAGTCATAGCGTCACGGGACCCCCTCTCGAACGACAATCTCGGAAATTCAAGGAGGAAAAGTGTGCTCCTATATAAGATCGCTCGTACAATCCAGTAACGGTGGTTTATCATCGGCGTTCCTATCGAATCGTCCGAGACTAACACACTAGTGGTGGACTATCCCAAATTATTGACTTTTATCGTTAACACGCAGAGACATTTCTAGATTTAACTTGATCTTAACTTTCCTTTGCATTTCATTTTTCATTTTTTTCTCTCTGAAAGATATATCATTTCTTCAATAGTGTAAGAAGGAAATGAAAACTGGCGTCAAAATGATGTGTCAAAAAAGCATCATGATCCTTGCGTGCCTAACGGCTGTGATAGTGACCACCAACGCTGCTTTGGGCCGACCTAATCTTGTCTGTAAGTTTCTCACTTGGTTTCTTTCATTTCTATCATCGAGAATGAAATTCCTCAACAATTTTTTTTATATATATTTCCTCGCTAAACTAATTCAAAAAAAAACAGAAACAATTAATCATCTTTTACTATTTCCTTTTTCTTTCCCCATCTCTTTTATCTCAAATTATTTTGATTAAATTAAATTTATTATTGTTATGTTATACGTTGTACCTATTTTTGTACTTCGTAACAATGTTGCAAAGTTTATTTCATAAACAAAACCGAGTTCGATCGAGCGACTCTCGAAAATATAAAAAAAAAATTGATCGAGTTACAAAGCATATTGAATTAATGAAAGTTAATTATCTCGATTGAGTCTTATCAGGTCGCATTAGCCAATGAAGTATGTATACATATAACCCAATCTCGTGGACGTTCGCAACGTCTATTAAATCAGATTAATAGAACAATCACAAAGGAACGATGAGTAATAGAGCGAGTATAACGAAATAATGCAAGCGTAAGACCTGAATGCAACCACTGGATGATCTTCCTCTCGAGAAGTTCATAATTTCGATTGATCAACAATTTGTCGTTGTTAAATAAATCAACTCTCGTTTGATTTATTTAATATTATTTTTCTTTTGTTGTTCTTTTTTTCAGTCACCATGTGTATACCGGAGATATATTGGAAGGAATGTGTACAGATGATGGAAGACTCAGCAAGCAAAGGTATTCCTATTTCTTGCATTTCCGGTCGTGATCGATACGAGTGCATAGAAAAGGTTGGTAGAAAAGAGGCCGATGTAGTCGCTGTAGATCCAGAAGATATGTATTTAGCTGTCAAGGATAACGAGCTTGCTTCGAAGGCTGGATACAACGTGGTCGAACAGGTGATTAATCGTAACAAAAGACTTTATTCTTTATTCTTTATCTTCCTTATACATTATAGATTAGAACAAAAGTAGAACCAGATGCAGCTTATCGTTACGAAGCAGTTGCCGTAATCCACAAGGATTTAAACATAAACAGTGTTCAAGGACTTCGTGGTCTTAAATCTTGTCATACTGGTGTGGGACGTAACGTTGGTTATAAAATACCAATCACGAAATTGACAGCTATGGGTGTCCTTGGTAATATAAACGATCCAGAATACTCTGCTCGCGAGAATGAAATTCGGGCATTGAGCTCGCTTTTCAGCGAAGGTTGTCTCGTTGGAACTTGGTCTCCAGATCCAGCTATCAATCAAAGGCTCAGTAAGTATCACGTTGACTTCCCCATTCCAGATTTCCATTATGTTCTCAGAAGGCTTAGAGAGAATAATACAATATACAGTATTTCATTTTCCTATATACGAGGCGTGTTTGATAAGAGTAAGTAACGTATTGAAATAAAAAATAAAAAACAAGTAAATATTTTTGGAAAAATTATTTATTTACTTGAAAGACCATACTTTACTTTTCTACACAATTTCCATTAATAATAAGGCACTTATCGTATCGTGGGACCAGCTTTTCGTGAACCAGTGCATCATTGTTTGTTTGAATTTCACTTTCCTAGGGGATGATTTCATTGATTGGAATGCACTTGAAGAAGCGCATCTGACGGGGTAGCGCCATACTATTATTAATATCCCTTAATATTTACTTTTATTATTTTTTTTTTTTTTTTCAAAACGGTACTTACTTTTCAAACACGCGCCTCGTATATATGATATATAATATTTTAATGACAATTCTTATTTATTTAATTGTAATTATTTACCAATTTGAGGCGCTTCTCTCAATCACTGGTAGCCAACGTGTTAATCAATGTTTCAAATTTTCTTAGAGATTGTGCCTTTTTTTTTAAATATACGAAATAGTTGTATAGGATAAATTTTGCAGAATGTATGATTATATGTGAATCATTATATGTATGCGTGTAAGAAAGAAGCTACGGAAAATAATGTGTAGTGTGCGTATTGAGCAAATAGCCAAAAGTCGAGCGATAAACTAAAAACAATAACTATAGCTCGTAAGGTCAGAAAAAAACAGAGTTAATCATCGTTAGGACAGTAAAAACAGTTAATCATCGTTATTCTACCAATTAATATTGTATTTTCTCCTTAAATCCTACATATAATATGTTAAACGCACTATGATTACAGAGGAAACTTACAGCAATATGTGTGCACTTTGCGAGAATCCAAACGTCTGCGATTATCCAGACATCTATTCGGGTTACGAAGGTGCTCTTCGTTGTCTTGCTCACAACGGTGGAGACATTGCCTGGACTAAGGTTATCTATGTTAAACAATTTTTCGGATTACCAGTCGGCGTTAGATCTGCGATACCAACAAACGAAGATCCTAGCAACTTCCGCTACTTCTGTCCTGATGGTACAAAGGTACCTATTAATGCTGATACCAAACCCTGTACTTGGGCCGCTCGCCCATGGCAAGGATACATGACTAATGGTGGAGTTAACAATATAGAAGCCGTTCAAAAAGTAAGCATCCAATATTTCTTCAAAGAACAAAATAACAAAAACTTAACGAACGTTTATATGTCAGGAATTAACTGAATTAGGAGAATTGGGTGAAAAAGAAAAAGCAAATTGGTGGAAAGATTTGATGCTGTTGGATGAAAAGACTCTTGCTGTTGCTTCATCACCGGTTGATCCTGAACAACATTTGAAGAATGCCAAATACATGGACGTCATTGAAAGAAACTCAGGTGCGCCTGAAAGAAATGCTCGCTGGTGTGTATGGAGTCAGGATGCTTTGAACAAGTGCCGTGCTTTAAGTAGAGCAGCGTACTCGAGGTAACTGTTCTCAAATCATTGAGAAATCTTTCGAAAGGGTAATTGACTAATGACGATTTAAATATTCTCTTATCATTAGAGATGCCAGACCCAGGTTGAGTTGCTTATTGGAGAAGGATCTACATGATTGTTTAAAAGCTGTCAGAGATGATGGTGCTGATTTAACAGTCGTTAATGGTGGATCGGTGATGCGTGCAATAACGGCATTTAATGCTCAACCAATTCTATCAGAAATTTATGGAGCTGGTTCGACGGAATACAGCGAAAGACCAGCAGTCGTTGTTGTTAAAAAAGGCAGCTCTATCAGTGGACTTGGTTAGATTGATTTTTATGAATTATTACAAATCAAATTATTAAAGAAATAAAACACAAATATTTGATTTTTTTTCAGCCGACTTGAGAGACAAACGATCTTGCCACAGTGGCTACAAAAACGATTTTGCTGGATGGTTGGCACCGGTTCATGCTCTTAAAAAAGCTAATTTGATTAATTCGGAAGACGATATAGCAAAATTCTTTGCGGGCTCGTGTGCACCTGGTGCTGAACCAGGATCGAAATTGTGTCAACAGTGTGTTGGTAACATTGCATCCAATGACGACAAAGTAACTGAGGCAACTAAGTGCAAGCCAACTGAAGCCGAAGCTTTCAAGGGTGGTCAAGGTGCTATCAAGTAAGTTTTCTATGATCTACAATAGAGATAATCAACCATTTGGCTTCCTTAGATTATACTAACAGAAGAAGATTATCTCTGGCAGAATAATTTTCTTGACAAAAGATATTAGACAACGTATATATTTGGAAAAATAAAACTAAATAAGTACATCAAATATTAAGGTTTAATAAAGTTTACACCATTTTATGTTGTAAACATAATATATTCATTACATTGCTTAAGTGATTTATCAATCTTGATCAATCATCTCGCGCGAGTCTATTAATAAGAAATAATTCGTAAATAAATTATTCCCTATATATATATATATACATCTATGTTATAGATGTCTAACTTCAGACAAAGGTGATGTAGCCTTCTTACCTCTCCCTGCTCTCATGAAAATAGGTAAATTTCTACAAAAACTTACTTCATATCGTATTTTAATTCTATCTCGTATAAAACTTTACCCGATCACATGTGTTTTTAGATAAGAAGAACGAGACTGAAGGCGGTGTGAAGACATCGGACTTTATGCTAGTCTGTCCTGATGATGGTTTAGCACCAGTCGAAGAATGGTCAAGATGCAATTTGGGATTGGAACCACCGCGCATCATTTTAAGCTCTGTTGGAAAAACAGCTAACACTTTGGAGGAATTAAAACACGGTGTATTGGCAGCAAGTACGATTTACTCTAAGGAACCAGATCTCCTAAAACTCTTTGGTAGCTGGGGTGGAAAAGCCGACGTATTGTTTAAGGTAATTCCTAACGAAATGTATATATATATATATATGTATATATATATATATATATGTTACATGCTTGCAACAGTGAACAAAAATAGTAAGTCAAAAATTATATAGGGTGATTCACTAACTCTTCTTACTATATCATTTAATTTTATAATTATTAAATATATCACACAATCCATTTTTTTCAATTTTCTAATTTATGTTAGCCTACAATTACAATTACCGACACATATTTTAGATATGAGTTAAATATATATGAAATAAAATAATAATCAGAGTGCTTAATTAATGAATTTTTTTGTTTCAATTAGGACGATGCAATAAATCTTATCTCAATTGATAATTCATGGACCCAATGGAACAAGTGGGCTACGACAGAAGCGGATTATAAAATTGAGCCTTAAGAAAGTTTAAGGAATCCTTCGCTTCTTCTCTTTCAGGTCAATGATTCTTGTAAATAAACGCAACCCTAAGAGGTTGTTAATTGTCGATGACAACATTATATATGTGTAAAAGATTTAATCTTTAAAATCAAAGTTCTTCAATAATAATGTGAAATCGCACGTGGTCTAAAAATGAGTCTTTATTTGTTATTCCCTTTTCATCGCAGCGTTCGCGAAGGCATATCTTTGAAAGGAACAGCGGACCATCCCATTGTTGCGAGAACACAAAGAGAAATCACGAACGAATAAATATTACGATCTAAGCTAATATAATATTACACACTTTTTTACACATATTCGGAGCCATATGGAGCTTGAGATTCCAGTTAGAATATCTGACTTCCGTCTTTGTACATAAAAGGAGAAAATTACTCGCCTGGCCAGCGAACAATTAAATGTTGCATTCTGTCAGTTGCAAACAATGAAACGAGTGAAACAAGGTCGTCACATTCATATCCTTTGTATCTATTATGGGCAATATCGGTTATTGCACAGAATTTTGTTTACGGGTTTTTTTTTATAGCACAGATATTTTTCTTTCGGACACGTCGAATTTGAATACAAAAATCAAGGAAAAGTGCTATACAACATATATGCATTACACAATCAAACGAAGCTATTTAACAGCATCCTCATTGGTATAATCTGATTTGAAACTGTAAGAGTCTAAAAACATTGCTTGTGTTCTCATTAAAATGATTACATCGAATAATATGAATCAAGAAAATCCCTTCATTTAAATTAAAAAAATAGAAATTGCATTCTTCTTCAAAGACTATTTACAAATATGACGAAATGATTTTGTTCATTGGTTGCAATGATGGACGCAAATTACGATCTTTTTCGTATGATTCGCAGTGTGTTAATATTAACGACTTTTTGATGTACTATATATTCTAATGAAAGCAAAAATGAACTAACAACGGAGCCACCAAACATGAAAATTAATAATGGCACCATGTCGTAAAGCTCAACCGACGTCCATTTACTTTTAGGCTGAAAAACGTATGAAATTTATTGTACCAATTCGTTTTTTAATACAAAGTTCGGCAAAAAAATGTATACACACTTTACTGATAAGAATTTTTCTTTTAACAAAATGGCGAAATACTCAATTATTACCAAACAATGCTTATCCGAACAAGAGTTTACAAGGACACTGTCTTAAACAGTTAAATGTCACATTCAATTTCCCAAATACTTTTTTAATTTAACACCTACAGACCTTTAGCTCTGAAGAATATCGTGTATCATAGAAAACCGATTACAATAGCAATCTTTAGAAAAGAAATTAAAAATGCATATGCATTGGACATTTATGGGAACATTGCGAAAGCAATAGTTGACCGTATATATTAACTCGACAACAAGGGAAAGCGTTATTTGTAGATTTTAAAGCTACTTTTAACTCATAAGGACATCTTAATCATTTGCAGCCTCAGATTTTGTTCAAACCTTCCACACTTGTAGTAGTCCACGAGAACTATACATTGCACCCGTTAAAAATTGCTAATGGCCAGCAATGTGGGAAAAAAACGGGGGAAGAAATTTTACAAACATTCTTTACATTCGATTATATCTTTTGCTTCAATAGTGTAATAGGTAGCGGGAGGGTCTGTTCAGAGATAACTTTTATTAATTCTCGTGAAGTCTGAATGAATTTAATATTAAGATATTAATACTAATTTTTCTTTCCCTTAAGTGTGTGTACATTTTATGGATGAACTTTGAATGTTTTAATTATACATTGTATAATAGAATGAAATAATGAGTTACCTTTGTGAATTGATTAGACCATTCTGTGTTCAGTAAACGTTGAAGTATTCCACTATCTCTCAACATCAGAATACTAAGTGGTAATAAACAAAAAATATCATTATAAATAATATCCTTATAAAAATATATCTTATCGCATAAAACCAATTGAAAAAGAACGACATACTTGGAATTAATAATACCGTCATATGGACTTCTATTAGGTACAGCCATCGCTATAGTCGTTTGCATTATAGTATCGAGAGATTCCACGCTGCAAGTGAGTTTTCGTTGCAATTCTGCTGCTATATTGTCCATCGCCATAAAGGCATACTTGTTTTCCTTGCAAACACGACGAAGACCATCAAAATAATTGATTGGTAGATCGGTCTCTTTCGTTAAAATATTGTCAAACAATACACTGAGCACTTTATCCGAAGTATTCTAAAACATTACCATTGTTTTTTTTAGCCTTTACAAAAATTAATAACTTTATTAAATTAGCGCGAAAATAATTGTGGTTTTTATTTTTAATTTTGCACTTATTTGATCATTTTTATTCGCTGAACCTTTTTAAATAAATTCTTAGTATTCATAATAAAACGTAGTCTCAATATTCATAATATAATAAAATTATTTATATCATTTTATAGCAATCGGTTTTACACACATTGATAAAGACAAAAATAATTCATTTTTATAATATAACATTGGAATGTGTATCTGATATCAATATGTAGTCCTCATCGAATTATAAATACAGACCATCTAAATAAAATATAAACTATTTGTCTTGATAACAACAAAATTCATACAATGAGTAGAGAAAGTATTAGGTACATGTTGAATTATGTAAAAAAAGTGTTTTTTATGAATTTTACGAAAATAACGAGATGTTCCAATACATATTGCCTGCAACTGATTTTTCTTTTTATTAATTGATTTGGCAGAAAAAAAAGAAAAAAAAAGAAAAAAAAAGAAAAAAAAAGAAAAAAAAAGAAAAAAAAAGCAGTAAAAATTTGTTAAATTTTTATTAAATTTGAAGCTTCTTAAAGGAAAATGAACTCTAAAAATTGAATAAACACAAAAAGTATGTTTTGTACTTTTAATCCAATTTAAATGAAAAATACCAAGAGCGCGCCTCTAATCGTCTACCTTATGTCAATGTTAATAAAGATAAGTAAAATAAAATATAGACAAATAAATAGAATTTATTAGCTAAAAGAGAAACTGAAACTAAAAGTTACGTACGGAAGTTAAACTCGTATACTTAGAGCTGTGCATTTTTGTATGCATTTTTTATTTTATTTAAGGGAATCTATCTATCTATGGATAATAATTGAAACGAATCCGCGTAAAACATCTGGAAAAATTGCTGAAAGCTTCAAAATGTTAATCATTTAACAGTTAATCAATCCATGTAAATTTTTCAATGAAATATTGAAAAACCGCATTTATTTTGGCATGAATCTGATAAAGAGAGATACTTTACTTGAAAAAAAGTATAATCGGCGGATTGTTGAACCACTGCAAATCGATAAGTACCATCCTTGAGAAGACCTTCCATAGTTGTGAAAGGCATAACAAAAGTTTTGATAGCCAGGAAACTTATGAGTGCTGCAGAATAAGCGGCCAATACAACAACAGCTGTTAAGTGGATAACAAACTGCACCATACGAACCGGATCTAACAACGATTGTTGCATACCTACATTTTGTACAAGAGTAATTATAATAGATAAATAATTATTAATATTCATGAATAAATTTATAGACATATATCCATCATACCTTGATTACAAAATGCTCCAAAAACGTAAAATATTATCTCTGAAAATGTTGACGGTGAATGTTCGAAATCCTCATAATAAGATACTATTTTAATTACAATTTTTATTATCATGATCAGTCCACTACTCAGAAGAATCAACAAACCGATAAAGTACCAAATATAGGCACCAAAGGGTGATGTATAAGCTCGCCATTTTATAGATGTTGAATCCGGTCTTTTTATGAATGTACGGCACCTTAAAGGACGAAAAATGAGTCAAACAATAAATTAATTTCATTTTCAGAGCATTTAATTGATTATTAATGAATTATTATTCTCTGATCAAGCAATAGAAAAATAAGAATATTTTCGAGAGTTTCTTTTTTTTTCTTTTTTTTTGTACTTTATTATTGAATTTTGAAATAATAAAAAACTAATTTACAGAAAAAAAAAAAAAGGAAATTTTTTTGATTAAACAACAATTCCTCCAATATAACGCCTCTGGAAAATTCTCTATGACTTGCACAGGTAATGTCTCCAGTTTGATTAGTTTAAAATAAAATAAAAACTGTTTTTACATCATATGATAGTGTTGCTGTGAATGAAACTTATCTAAAAAGAATTATGTTAAAAATAAAAATAGAAGGTCATTCTACGTGACAAACTAAATCGAAAATATAAAATGAAATTCTTTCATTCGCGAAATTTATTTTCGAAGAAAATGATTTTGAAAATCTGCTTGATACACGTGTACTCAATCTAGTCTCAACTTAATGAATTTCATTGTAAACTATTTTTACATTCGCGTTATTAAACGTTATTTATTTGTATATAATTTAAGACAACTCGAATTATAATAATACATAGAATAAACATAAATACTGGAATTTCATTATATTCCAAAATTGTTAAAAAGAATTTCACATACGTATTGAATGTCTGCGTACATTTTTAAAGAAGTTGTTTTACAATTTGAATTTTTCAAACGCTAGAATAATAATTGTTTTTCGTAACTATTCAATATTCGATATTTCGTCATTATACACAATAGATTTGACATGACCGAAAAAATAAAATTTAAGTGGCCAAGTATTTTTCCATTACGGATGATCCAACACTGGTACTTGTCATTTACAAAATTTCTTATTGCTGGACTGCAGTTCAATAATGTTCCATCTTGTTAAAAAATTAAATTATTCCATATCGCATAAACATCGTTTAATAATTCCGACAATACGTCATGCAACAAATGTAAACATGTCTCTGACGTTACACTATCCAGAAAAAAAGGAGGACATTATTTTGTACAATAGCTTATAGTTATGAACGTTGAACATTCCATCTGTTGGAAATATTTTTTCAACGGTTTATACAATTCTTTTGAATAAAAACTGGAATGCAAAGGAAAAAAATGAAAGGAATTCCGAAAATTTGCATTGTAAATAAATATGAATTATTCCAAATTTTCAGTGGAAGCGGGTATGAATACTTCTATGACTCATTATTTGTAAGGATAAATTAAAATTAAACGAATACCTGAATGTCTCTGTTGGATATAAATATACGAAATATGTTTACATCAGAATTAGAACAAACCTTTATCGGTCGGTAGCTTCTCATACATGATTCACATTAGGTTGCAGTTGGTTTTGGTAAATATGCACTCAAAATTTTCAGTATTATAAAAATAACATTTTTGTCAGTAATTATTTATTTTGTGAAAGAGTATTACAAATATATGAGTTCCAAATAATATATATATAAATTTTTAATGCATGATATTTTTGGAAACAATTTCCAACATGAAGAAATGGTTTTCTGTTGCACATTTCACAGAAGTATGCTGTTATTTTACCCGATATGGAACAATATTTTATAGATATAACTTTTCTTCTTTTATGATGTAATAAGATGTGACTGTGCTTATCTCATCATTAAAATAAAAAAAATCAATTCATGATAACGATTTTGTTTCTAATTATGACATACTTCGTAGAATAAACGGGAGTAGTGAAGTCGATGGCGTCTAATCTATCAGATGTCATCATTAGTTCCATGCCTGCAATATCAGCTTCATTCTTTACCAATATCCCTACAGCACCTGTCCAAGTTCCATTTAATAGATTTAATCCCCAAGAATCCGCTTCCGTGTAAGTTAATCTACGAAATGAATGAACGAAAATAAATTATTGATTTCCAGAGAGATATGCAAGAACCTGAAAATATCAAACCAATCCAAGTCACAAATTTCTTCAGGGTTAGGTAGATTTCTCTAAGAATTTCAAGATTTGAAAATATGAGAAAATATTTGAATGCTATGTTTTGGTACACCTGTCACGGCGAATTCAACAACATTAAATGCAAAACCTGACAATAAGAAATTAAAGGAAAATTCAAGAAAGGATATTTGTTCCGTCCTTTGTCGGTCACCTAAATGGTGACGCAACCCTGACGCACGCACTACGCAAGCACGATGCGGAGGAGCTGTATCATTGTTGGCTGGTTCGCCAGACTTGACCTTTGTTGACTTTCAAATACTTTAATGTTGCATATCGTTGGATTCACTATGACAGCCGCTATCAGAAAATAGGTAATAAAATGTAGCATTTTATTTAAAAAAAAAAAAACAAACAAACTCTTAAACTTTAAATCTCAGCAGTGACTGCACCTAGCAAGCAAAAATTAACGCTATATTTTACTCCCTAATTTTTCATCCAACTTTTGTTCTACAAACTTTTCTGTTACTATCATACTTTCGAATCTATCTTGGTGGCAATAGTTAGTGAATCAGCCTATATAATATGACATACCTTATTATGAATTCGATTCTTTCAGCTGACCAATTATAGAAAAAACATTATCGAAACAAGTTAATCTCCCTAATCATAGCATTATCGACGCTCTTATTGTACGTAATAAGCAAAATTTAAAATAAAATAATATATTTATTAAAAATATATATATTTTTGTTGTTGTTGTTGTTATATATAGTAAAAGCTTAAATATATAATAGATGTAAATTTTGGTTGTCTACATGTATTAACCGAAGAATAATTTCTATAAAAAAGAAACTAGAATAAACGAAAAACGATATATCGCGACTGACACGCAAAAATCTGTAAACATTCTGTCAAAATAACACGACTCACGACAAAATCACACATGACATAATATTATAATCTGCCGATTATAATCAAAATGCAAAGAAAATGATACAAAATTAAAGAATAAAATGAAATAAAACAACGAAGAAATGATAAAAAATGATGAATGATAAATAGAATAATGCTATGTAAAATTGCAAAAGAGTGTTTCTTCCGTCGGCCGGATAAAATTCGAATTTTATGGCAAAATGAGAGATTGTATGCAGAAAGGCGACGAAGAAGTGGCGATGGTAGAAAAAGAGATATTTTCGAGGAAAGATCAACGGCGAACCAGGAGGAATATTTTCGAAAAGAAACTGCGAGACTTTTGAAAGATCTGAAAAGACGTTTGGAAAAACGACGAAAAGAACGAATCGAAAGAAATAATTCAAATAAAGAGGAAGAAGCAAAAGAAAATAAAGAAAAGGATAAAAATGATTAACCTTGTGCGTATGCCAATTGCCTATCCTTTTTGAAACAACAACAACAACAGAACAAATTACATACATATTTATTACTCACGTGCAATTCATACCTTCTTGCAGCAATTTCATCAACTCCCCAAAGAAACCACTAACCTCAACAATCTCGTTTTCTTCGTTACGATGTATTAAGGACACCGGTGGATCCTACAAAAATGATATTTTATTGAAAATGATATCATAATATAATTACCCACGTAAGAGAAATTCCTAATAATTCTTATTAAACTTAAATAATCTTAATTAAACTTACGTGGGCCATGACAACACGTATGTTATGTCCGTAAAGACTATTCCTTCTTTGATAGAGACTCAACGTAGGCCCTTTGAAACCATTCATTCTATCCCAAGAACCGAAATTCATAATTCTGATTTTCGACTGTGCATCAATTTGATAGACCTCCAAGATCACCTCACCAGTTCCATTTTCGTTATCTCGAGTTACCATCAATTGGCAATCAAATGGTACGTAAATATTATGAAAAAATACTTCGATTTGGGTCCCTTTCCTGAAGAAGAGCAGCCAAGTTGGATACTCCATTGCCAGCCATGTGGAAACCTGCTATATTTTAGTAAAATAAACAGTAGCTTTTTCCTCGTTATAGTTTCTAATTATTCACAAGTCGAGTTATTTCGAAGGATAATTATTATCTATTATATATGTACAATTCAGTTGCTAAATCAATTAATTCAAGCAAACAAAAATATGAATTGTTATTATCATTCAAAGAGATAATTACATTTATATTATTACTTTATGTTATTTATATTATACTTTATTTTATAATATTCAAGAAATTTATTCGAAATATTTTTAATTTAAGTATTAAACGAGTGCTTTGATAAACAAACTTTTAAAAAATTAACAAAATTATGTCAATTGCTTTGGCATCTGAACAACAACTCATTTATTTATCAAATCATTTACATATGCGAGCTCGTCCCTCGTATCATTGTAATCATTCAACAAGACGAACAGTGGCCTTTTTATGTGATAATAACTTTCACCCACCTGTTCAAGAAAAAAAAAAATAATAAAACCTGAATAATTACAGAGTTTATATGTTTATGACAGAAAATAAGAAAATCGCGTTCTCACTCGTGTCTTGAACATATGAAAATCCATAACGACCGTACGAATATGAAGAGTACCACTTAAATATCTTTGAAGGGAAAACAATTCCGTGGCCTCATCCAAACCTACGAAATAATACAAATAAAAACAATAGACATTTTATCTGACGCGCGTACTGCTTTAAAATGATCATTTTTATAATAAACTTGAAACAAATGTCCAATTTACAATGTCCAATTTGTCAACCTTGCAATAACTAATCATATCAATTTTAAATTCATTGTAATTTACACAATTGTAAGTAAATTCGAGAATTAACATTTTCAAGAAAATGATTAAAGTTTTATTATATATACTCACTAGTATTCTCCATAACATTGGGAGTACCGTGCAAGAGTATAATGCATGTGTTATTAAAAAAATCGTGCACATTGCGTATTAAATTTCGATAAACATAAGTAGGTCTAATCAACAGTTGACCTTGTGTTATCTGTATTCCAATTAAAATTAACATTAAAGAAAACAAAGTCGACAGCATGTTTGTTTGTCGAGGAAATTTTGCAAAATAATGTCACAAAAAACACCAATAATAAACAAGTTAACATTTTTACGAGTTTAAAAGAAAAACATTCGAGTCGTGCATTCCAACAAACGATGTTTCGTTATGCAAAGACAGGAAGGTACTGATTTACATAAAAAATTTACTCGCAAATAGGCATTATTTGACGCATATAGAGAAGCAGCCTATATTAGATTGTAAATAGGTGCAATCGCAAATACTTTCTCTATGTTAATAGATAGACGTAACAAACATATAATCAAACTACGAAATCGAATTTGATGTTATTTAGATATTGAGAACTATAATAATATGTGTGTCGCTGATGATACACTTTATATTCAGCGATAGTTGCCAAGCTAATGAATACATAACACACTACATTGCCTTACAAAAAAATACATTCCCTTTAACACTGATTTTGCATTCCGATTTGACGTGCACAATGTCATTACGATACTTCATCTGATCGAATACCTTCAATCCTATTTATTTACATTGCTTAAAATATCGTCTTATAGAAAATGTGAACTTTTATAGGAAATGAAAAATACACACAATGATTCAAAACGTTCGCCATTAATATCTGAGAACATTAACGGTCGATTGCAATCTTTCGAGATAATATAATATTTAATGTTTGATCTGCACGTAATATAAGCACGACCTAATCGCAGTTGTACTGAATCGATTCTATTCATATTTTATTATATCGTTTAATTACAAATTTTCGAACAAAAACTGCACAATGTTATTGCAAAATAATTTTTTTCTACTCTTACATTTATTTGAACAATATTTTAGAATACTTTTATTCAATATTGTATCAAATAAATGGGGCTCCGTGTAGATAAATATTTTCTTTAATATCTTCTCTGCTTATTGAACTAAAATCCAAGTAAATAATTAGTCAGTATTTTTTTAGATGCATTGTATTTAGAATAGAAGTAGAGTTGGATAAGGGTTGCATTTTGATCCACACGTGGAGGAACCCAAAGCGGAGGAGCCAGGTACACTTACAATCAGCCAGCTTACCTATAAGTGGTGTGTGTGTGTGTGATGCACTAAAAATTCTTTAGTCCCGGGCCTCTCATTTAATCTGAATATAAAGATGTAGTTTAGTTAGAAGGAAGGGGGGAAGACTCCTTGGTCATTGGAATATAAACCAACCGGTAGATTCCCCTTCCGCTGGATTTCGCACTTTGTCGGTCGCCGGTGTCGTGAGAAATTCCAAGAATCTACTAATGGTTGTTTTTATTATGAATTTCGAAAAGTGCCGAAATAATAACAACTCGATTTAAATTGTCTCTACCTCTCTATCGATTCTTTCGTGTAATTTCCATGGTCCCGTCGGGCTAAATATCAATGTCGTTGTCCTACTGGGGTAGGAATTTACTGGGAAAGAGTCTAGGGTTACTTATTTTTTAACGATAGAAAAAGGGGAGTAGGTGCGGGCGAGGGTACTTTTTGAAATACGTTTAGGAGTACGTAGGATAGCGGTTTCAGAGGATAGAAATATGAGGCAATCGCCAGTATTCCGAAGCTACATTCCTCAAGCGCAGCCTTCAGATACCGTGCCTCCTAGATCTTCTCCTTATTCGATAATCGACGACTATTTGATAAATGCTCAGTTACTCTGGCACTTTTATTTAAATTTTCAGATTTTGGTCCGATTCTAACGTTATTTTCCGCATCTTTAATGGAAGGATCAAGCAACACGTGACGAAATCAATTATTCTCGGTGTAGTTATTACTTTTAATTATACTTAATAAAAGACGATTTTAATTGTTAATTAAGCGTTAACAGAAAGGATAGTAATGGATAACGATGCAAACATTATAAATGCTTACGAAAAATTGTCTACCGAAGCTCTGGTTCTCACAATTCTTTTACTAAATTATCGTATTTACAATAACGTAGAAATAAAGACCGTTTCTCTGCAAAGATAGTCTTAATAAATAGTATCCTATATTATATGAATACATTTATCCTCTCTTTTATTATTTTTCTTCATTAATAATAATATTTTAAATATTTCGCGCCGATAGCTATCGCTTCCGTTTTAAAAGCTCCTATAGATTAGTCCATCGTTTTCATGGAAATTCTGTGTATACTACATAAGTCAAAGAGGTTATGTTTATTCACGTTTACTATTATTTATTGTAAAATTACTTGAATAATGGCAATGGCAGGGGCAGGACCAAGTAAACAAGCATTACGGTATTTTCTTGGAACGTGTATGCCATCTGTTAAACAAAATGCTGTCAAAATACGTGTGCAACGTCTTGATTTAGATAAACATCTTTTGATGGTAAGGTTCTATTTTAAATTTAAAAATATAAATACATTAAAAGTATATATATGATTTTTTTCTTTTTTTCATCGTCTCAAATAAAACTTATTTCTTACTTTTAAAATCTAGTATTTCAAAGAGTATAATTTCATCTATGCCCATGATCCAGATAGGAAGTGTAACATAGGAGATATTGTTTTGATACAAATGTTACCTGAGAAGTTAACACGTCTTATTACCCATAAAGTATACATTTAATAGTAATAATAATAATAACATTAATAATTCATTATATTGTATTCATAAATATTTTAATTCTTTAATCATAAAATTTCAATATACAGGTTGTAGATGTTATTTATCCATTAGGTGATATTACAGATCCTATAACTGGTAAAAAAGTTGTTGTTAGCAAGTATAGGTAAGTATTATATTAATACTAAACCTACCGAGATACTTCATGTGTACCTATCCCTATCGTGTGCGGTCAAATGACCGTTTCAGAAAAAAAATTAAAAAAAAAACACATTTATCTTAATATAAAATGAGATTTTAGCCAATTTGATAGTGAACAATATATTTTTTTTTATTTAATAGTGAATAGAATAAATTTTATGCGTTTTCACTGCAATTTTTACAAATTATTGGACGCGATCATTTAACAGCGCTCGATAGTCTTAATGTTTAACATATTCGAGATCGCTAACGTACTCCTATGTCATTTCAAATTCTTTAGCTGAATACCGATGATGTAGCCCTACATCATTTCTAATTCTTTAGTTTAATATCGATTACATAATCCTATGCTATTAAATATTACATTTCAATTATTAATTATTATTATTTCAAGCTATATCATATATTCACAATATCCAGCTAAACATCTCACCCGAACAATGTCAATCTTAAATATGTTAAATATGGATATTGTATGCATATGTACATACATATATAGACTATATAAATATATCTATGTACAATATATTTTTATTTAAATGGATTTATATTTTCAATCAGGGATAATATAAAGGAGACTAATCAATTATTTGGTGAATCCAAAAATGCTTTTGATTACGATAAAGCACCTGCTAGAGGAATCACAAAAGATAAAAGAGATTTTACGTATCAAGAGACATATGTTAAATACCAAGAAGATCCAAATGATCCTCAACCATATGCAGTATAATGTACTTATGTATTTAAACGTATAAATAGATTTTAATGGCAATTTGTGTAATGGAAAAATTACTTTATGTTCCATGCGTTTAGTTTTAAAAATACTTTTCGTTATTTAATATGACACCTTCTTCACAAAATTATGTATTATGCTAAGAAGCCAAGTATAGTTGTTTATTTCTCAAATGAATTCCTAGTGATATTAATTTAAAAAGTTTCAACAAAAATTCTTTTTTAATATAAATTTTATGATCATATTGTATAAATACATAACCCGTCCACTGTTTTCAATAATTCCAGTTAATACAATCGTTTAAATATAAAAGTGCTTTTACATTTACCAAATATATAATATAACAAATTCAATTAAACAGTGTTATTACTTTTGTATTACGTTATTCTGAAAGAAATTCTCTTTCAAGCGCGGCTCCCATAGCATTCCATTCTCTATCATCTTCGTTTTCAATTGATTCAAGATCTACAGAATCTTGAGAATTATCACCAAAATCTAAATCATCTGGTAAATCTTTCCCTCTTCTAAAACGTATTGTAAGATCATTTTCGTCGTCGTCGTCGTCGTCGTCGTCGTCGTCGTCGTCAACGTCATCGTCATCGTCATCACCATCGTCATTGTCGTCACCATCGTTGGCGTCATCGTCTTCTTCGTCTTCATTCTCATCATTGTCATCATCATCGTCGTCGTCGTCATCGTCTCCGTCATTATCGAAACTTCGATTGCATAATCTCCTTTTTTTAAACGATTTGCACTCAAAATCTGCAATTAAAATTTAATTCGAAATGTTAATATTTAATTCATTATTTCTTTTTTAATTATTTTAATTTAATTTAATTTAAATTCATAATTCCTTTATGAACGAACGATGTATACAATGCAACAATGCGAACGACATATATTTCTTTAAGGAAATGACTTCATTAGAGAAATCATCAGTGTAGCCGATTATCTCATATATGCGTCCAGTATTATATTATTGCATTTTGAAGTTAAATCAATAATAATAATAATAATAATAATAGTAAATCATAAGTATGCTTTATGATCATAAAATTTCCATATTATTTGGCAAATAGTAGCACCAGTATCTTTTAAATTAATAGATCAATGCAATTAATCAACATATTAATACGATGTGTAATACACAACAAAAGTAAGCTGAACATTTTACTATACTTTATATCTATAAAGGATTAATAAGAGCATATAAAAAAAATATTACCATATGATAATCCTTCTGAATTGGAATTTCTTGCGTGTGTTCTTTTATTACATTCATTAATATTATCATCTATATCAAAAACAGAAGTCTCTATATCCTGATCTTCCATATCTTCTTCTACTTCCTTATCCATTATTTCTATTTCTTCTTGTGTAAATGACATTAAGGGATTTATACTATCGGCAAATTTATCTTTTAATTCGTCCTTTTGTTCTTCTATATGTTCTGGACTGCTACAGTGAGCAGGCGGTATTCTAGATGCACGCGCCTAAAAAGCTTTTCTTATATTATATTTGGCATTATATCTAATATATAATCTGTACGATTTAAAATGAAATGTTTGTTTTATATATTTTGAAGTTCTTTTTTTTTTTTTTAATCCTTTACACCAGGTACATGTTTTCTTGTGTAAAAATTAGTTAGACTAGATAAAAAAAAATCTAGTATTTTTCTGTATTTAAAAAAAAAAATTATTATTAATTTAAATATTCACACATAGAACAAGTGTACGTACAGACAAAACTATATAATGTTACTATAATTTATTTATCTTTATTAACATGATCAAAAACGAGCAAAGTTTACTAGCAATGCTAGTAGTTGGTGTGTAAAAGGTTAATAATAAAATCATATACACCTTTGTAGTAAGAGGAAAAAGGCGTTCATCAACATATTCCCAACGTTCTGCACATGCCCAGAGCCAATCTGGATTTACGATTTTTATATCACCTCGTTTTTTGGCAGCATTTACTTTTGCAGTTCCCGGTCTAATAGCAACTAAATGTGTAGTATTTTCCATCAAATCCTAATACATTTTAGTCAATCATGATGTATATGCATAAAAATGTATAAGATAAAAGTAAAAGATATATAATTAAGTAAAAACTTACTTGTGTAACTTCCGCTCCAAATGCTCTTGCAACTTTATAAGCACGACTTTGATTAAGTTTTTGATGAGTAGGTATCAATCCGCTGAAAGTCAAACAAATATCTTTTAATACTTGTGCTCTTACACGAGGTATGATAACTCTTAATGATTTTTGTCTAATTTCCTTTTCTATATTGTTGTAAAACTCAGCATGTATTTTTCGAAGAATATCTTCTAAATACAATAAATAATCATCTTCATCCTCATCTATAAATTTATTTTCATTGCATTTCTCTTTCTTCTCTGTTTCTAGATTCTTATCTTCCTTTGAATTATCTCTATTTAATTTTTGAACTTGCTCAGTATCATTTTCTGATTTTTTTTCCATATCATTTGATTGTATCTCAATATTTTTTTCCTTAACTCCTTCATCATTTTTATCTTCTTTATCTCCTTGATCATTTTTATCATCTTTATCATCTTTATCATCTTCATCACCTTTATCATCGTTATTTCTTTTATCTTCTTTAGTTCCTTTTTCTCCTTTTTTACCTGTATCTTCTACATTTCTTTTATCATCATCAATACATTTTGCTTCTTCTGATACAGTAACACTTTCAAATTCTCCTATTATATTTTCTTTAGCATCATTATTTAATACATTTTTATCGGTCGAGTCCAATATACCGTTATTAGTATTTTTACTTTGTATGTCTTTTACAGCAGTCGATATGGGTGTAGTGGGATCATTTTTTTCTAAACCAGGTGGAGCATGTATATCACCGGTATGAGGAAAAAAGTGATAAGGTTTAACTTGTACTAAGTTGCCACATCCTTGCCATACATCCTCTCTGTCATCTATGATGCATACCATATCGTCTCCGCAAGGAAATAAAGCCCTATTAATTAAATAAAATATTTAATTATATGAAAGATCGATATAAAATAAACATCTGATACTAGTAAAGAGATATTAATATATAATCATACTTTAAATTAGCTGTTTTGGATGCTGGATCAAAACATTCATCTCTTGAAAGTATTCTGTGAGAAAACAAAGTACCATCTTTATCTAATAAAGATGCTACAGTATGTGCATAATTTCTTGCACCAAATGTACAGATATGTAATTCGTATAGATGACTCATTTCTAAGAGAAAATGTCGAGTGTTTGGTCTTAAGCGTGTATGATACCATGGAGAATTTGGTCCATAAAGTTGATAATGATACACATCCTAAAATATTAAAACAATATTTCATAATACCACAGGATAGGAATATTATTTAGAAAAAATACTAACCTTCATATTAGGCGGCACATTATCGTTGGTTGTGTGAACGATAGTTTGATCAAGATCCACAAGTAACGCCAATTTACGATCACGTAAAAGTCTTTGTACATCTTCTTTTCCTATTTTTTCAGCTAATTCTGGGCATACTTTAAGTTCAGGTACACTGTGTATCATTGGTACAACAGCTTGAGAAATTACGTTTCCTCCATCTTTTCCATTTCCTTCTATTCTTAAATCTACACCACATTCTGCACACAAATCCTTCATGACAGTAGGATGTTTGCATCCTTCAAGCATCAATATCGCTTCCCTAAAACACTAACAAATTATCCGGGTACTGAACAATTATAAGCATATTAAATTTATGCGTAAATTAGATTAAACAACAAAATATATAATAAAAATATGAAGATTTTAAATACTTAAATGAAATTATCATAATAATATAGAGGTTAAGGAATATATACCCAGGTTTTATGATGTCACCTTCTTTAGATAATAATTTTATAATACGGCCATATCGCATAGCTCGAAACTTCTTTTCAGAATTTTTACTTTCATCATTGTCCGACGTTATGTTTCGGTAAAAAAACAATACTCTACCGGCTGATACCGTTGTATTCATACGAACTCTCCATTTCAACAGTTTAGCTGTTTGCTCTTCCTTAGGAAATATTATTTCTGTAGTTGCCATAATTATTTAATTACTTAGATCATTATATTCCCGACATTATTCGTAATAATTTAACAAAATAATCAAACTTTCTTAAACAAAAATAATTTAAATACATAAAGGTACTCATTTAGTGGTTATATGTCTGCCATAATATTATTCTTTCCTGCTCATACGAAATTCTGTCCATGATTTGCTAATTTATAGACTGTCGCGCGCCCCCGCGTAGCAGTTTTTCTCGTAGTAGTTTTCTCTAAACTTGCCCAAACATTTCTTTTTATTTCTCTTATTCTGCTTCTGTTGTCTCACGTGACGAATGTACACGCGTGGCCAAAACAATCAATTTTTCAATTATAACATTGACAATTTTATATTCAATTATAATTACATTGCATTCAGACAGGATGTCAATAATTAATTACGAACGACATATGCTTCACAATATTTCTCATTGTTGATAATAATTGTAAAAAGTAATTTCTTTCTTGTAATATATTATAGAAACAAATGAATTAATTTCTTATCAAAATGAACATTCCAAAAGATGACGACGAAGATTTTTGGAATAGTAATGAAAAGCATTATTTCTGCTTCGATAAGGTTAAAAAGTATATTGCATGTTTTAATGAATCTTTTTTTATGTAATATTTTTATATTAATATTATTATTATTATTACTATTATTATATTATTATATATAATATTTATTCAATAGGAAGATCAAGAAGCTTTAATCAATAGACCAGAGAATTTAAAACCTCTACTTTCCGTTATTTCTGAAAAGACACTCCATTGCAGTATGTTAAAAGTTATACTATATTTAACAAATACTAAATTGTAATATAGTGATATGTAATATACAAAAGTCACTTTTGGGATACCATGAAAAAAGAATCAATATTTGTTTATTAATAGAATTATAATATTTTTTTTTTCATTTAAAAATATTAATTTCTAATTAATATTGTGTTAAAAAAAAAAAGTATGGACTCACAATACTACCACTATAGAAACTCCTAAAATAAATGAAAAGCTTGTCAGTGTAGTTAAGTGACTTTTAAGAGACTCTGCATATATAAATTATATCTTCATATATAAATATATGAATTTTTAATTTTATATTTATATTTATATTTGTATTTTAGTTTTAGCTTTAGATAAAATAGAGAACATTAATGAAGAATCTAACAACATTTGCATAGAACCAGATATTACTTTAAGAAAAATATTAATGGGGCAGTCCTATTCATTGGAACCGTATAAATCGTTAGCTAGCAAGACTGCATTATTAAATTCAGCTATAAGAAGTGGAAATGGAAATGCTATACTAATAGTAATTATATAATTATATATATATATATATCATTTTTTTGAATCTTTAAACAATATTTATATCAATTACGAACATTTGATATATGTATGTTTTTCTAGATAGTTTTGTTTTTAAAAAAAACTTTAAAGAAATCTTTAGTTTACCGTTTACTGGCGGAAAGACCAGAAGCAGTGAATGTATATGTACATTATCTTTCTGTTAAATTAGAAACAAATGAAATAACAGATATTTTATCGTAAGTACATCATTAAAGTATCAATTACAAATAACTTCGTATAACATGGTTATTAGATTCCTAGGAAATACTGTGTTATGTAAAACAAAGTAGTACAAAAAAGAAAGTTGTTTTTCAAAAATTAAAAAACATAATATTTGGTTGTCCGAAAAATTCGTATGGACTGATATTTTTAACATTTGGTAACACCACGTTGATGTCATATTATAACTACTGGACAAATGTCGGCATCAGACGAAAGATTCGTTTACGCGTAAACACGTTTAACGCCAAACCTTTTTTTGTTAAACTGGTCGTTTAAGCTATATGGTCATATAATCAGCCATAGAAAAACAGAATGTCTGCCATTGGTGATTAATGTGGTATGTTTTTTATTGTCAGAACATTTGACTTTTCTTTCTAAATATAAATTAAGTGCTTGCAGTTTTACCGTCTAAGTTTAGGACATCTTGTATATTCATTAAACCTACAAGAATATACTAATTCTTATGTTTATTTTTTATCACCTTGACTCTCTTACATTACGTTTTACAGATTTTTCTAATTTTCAAACCGTGAATGAAACCTTATTCTTGGATACCATGTTGTATAAAAATTGTCCTCAATTCTCCTTGTCAGCGTTGTGAAAATGCCATGTTATACGGGTGTTCTTTGTATTATCTTATTATATCTAATAATAATAGTGTTTATATTTTTCAGAATGCTAGGTCAATCAGTAAATTCTGCAGTAAGTATAATCTTTTTAAAATTTTAATAATTTGTTTACATAATATTATTATCTTTAATTACAGATGATAAATCTGCATATTATTTTAAAGAATATTCAAGATTGTGATAAGTTACTATATAAACTTCGTAACTGTTATAAGACACAATTCTTTAACTTAATTGATTGTAAAGAAACACAGTTTCTTAATTCTTATATTCAATTATTAGGTAAGTATAGAAAAAAATATATATGTATTATATTTATGATAATTAATAATATATTTATATATGTATATATAGAATGGTGCCTGGCAGTAAAAAACACAGAGAATGGTGAAAAAATAGAGACAAATTGTTCAGTTCTTGATTTTTTACGTTATATATGTAAAAATGATAAATATTCTTCGCAATCAGCTCTAATGTTTTCTCAACAACACAATGTATCACTTGAGCAATATCATAAAATTGTAATAAAGGTTAAAGCATCGCTTGGTGAATGGGAATCCATTGATCATATATTTTTAACTAAAGTAATTATATTTTAACAGAAACAATTTTATATTTTAATAAATGAATGTGACAAATGATAAATCATATGATGACATGTCACAAATTAATTTTGTTTGTTTAATACAGGGATGGCGTGGAAATATAAAGTTACAAACATCACTACCGGTAGAAGATATTGTTAAATTGCTGCATAAAGCGCATGCACCACTAAACGTTATTGAAAAATATCTAAAATATATAGACAATATCGACAAACGATTAGAGCTAGCAAAATCTTTCAACTATTATCGAATTGTTGTAGATGTATGTACTTTTAATAATAATAATAATATATTTATATATGTGTCAATAATTATGCCAGTGAACTAAATTAAAAAATTAAAAAAATGTATTTTATAATTTATTTTATATTATAAATAATTGTAATATAAAATAAATAATAGAATCAATTTTTTCAATTTATTGATTCGGTCCATTGTCATAATTACGAAAGTATATTTTACAAAAATTATATACTTATCAACAGATATTATTTTAGATTTTTGTGGAGCAAGGTGATAGAACGGCATTGTTGGAATACAAAAACAAACTTCAACCACAATCAGAAGAGTATTTTTACGCCACGAATGCTTTGCGTATTCCATCAGTCAAATGGAAAAATAATTAATTTTTTACTATTCTAAATGTTAGAATATAATATAAACAAATGTGGGTAAATCGTACACATATTAGATTTATATATTTATTTATTAACCAAATCTATAAAATGTATGTTAATATGTTAATGAAATTTTTATTTGTTTATAGAATATCAGAAAATATAACAATATAAGAAAATTATAATAAAAAAACTTTTATTATAATAGTTATTAAAAATTGTATTCAAAATCTGTAAATAAATGCATAGTCTAATCAAGAGGCTCTCGCGTAATAGCGTTACCGAGATTTATTAATAAGTAATAGTATTATCGTTAACTTTTGGTTTACGGAACGCATTTCGATTTTAATGAGGAAAATTACAAAATCCGTTCGCATTTTATTTTTTGACTTGTACTAATTCGTATGCATTTACGGAGGAAAATATATGAGCCATTCAATGCACTAATCGATTAACTCCATAAAACCAAAAGTAGAGAAATTCGATTAAAAAATCTACACTGTTTCTTAAAGTTTTCTTTATATATATAATTAGGTTTTTATTGCACAACTTACAAAGTTTTTTTACAATGTCTTGTCATTACCTTACTTATATTTTTTTTCTCTCATTTTTGATATTTGCTCCACTCCCTCCCCCCTCATGTCTTACCATTTATATCATCCTTCTTACATTCATACTATCCTTTCGTTCTTTTCTATCCTCTCTTCCTCCCCAACCCCTACCAATATTTATCAACATTCTTTTAATCATACTATCCTTTCAATCTTCTCACATTCCGTTTGTCATATATTCTTCCTGTTTGCTAAATCTTATTCGAATTCGTCTTCGCTACGGGGAACTCATGTTGGGTAAAGTCCAAAAACGGGAGAGATCTCAAAGTGGATACGTGGAACATACGAAATCTGTACAGATCTGGGGCAAGAAACTATATGGACCGGGGAAGGTTCGCTTAACACGGGGGTGTATACGCTTCACTATGGAGGATCGGAGCCCATAATTTTATTTTATTTATGATGGGTTTATGATTGGTAAGAAAATCCTATCTCTCCGCGATAAGAAAAATTGAATTTATAAACGAAATATTAGGACTACTCGTTTAGTTGTGCAGGGTTGGTGGTAAAAAATCGCGATAATACGCGCCGACGGAAGACAAAGAAGATGAAATTTAAGACGGGTTCTAGGAGGAACTCGAACACCTCGTGGATCAATTGCCGGAAGACTACATGAAAGTAATCTAGAGGGATTTTAATGCGAAAATCGGTAAAGAGGATATTTTCAGACCAACGATCGGGCTCAAAAGTTTACACAAGGAAAGTAATGATAACGGAGTAAGGTAATCAACTTCCCGGACCAGTTTCTAAATATTAGGCAAGCGGTGCATAATATGTTTAAAAATAAGAAGCGGCAATACCTAAAACAGAAAGTAGAAGAGATAGACGAAAATTGCCAAAGCAGTAACGTCCGTGGTATGTACTTGGGGATAAATAACTTTAGGAAACGATTCCAAGCAAGGACGGAAATAGTTAAAGATAGGAACGATAATCTGATTACAGATATCAGGCTTAAAGAAATGTTTTTAATCTTGGTCTAAATTTTGTACATTCGCTACCTGAGTGACGCCATAAGAATCGTCGCCCAACTTAGTTAGTCTCCCTCTAATGTATGGTAGGTATGAAAGATTGACCGTAGAAAAGTTGGACTTTGATAAAATATGTTTCGTCGTTTTTCCATGGGCTCTCTTAAGCTATTAATTTTTTTCAGTAGATGGCGCGACGATCGTCAAACGCTACCTATCGCTATATAAAACAACCAATTTACGACTATTGGGAACGCGTTCCAAAGACTTTAGCCTTAAACAAGAGTCAGTTGAGTGTGAGTCACGTAAGAAAGAAGATGTCGTAAGGGGAGTTGAAATAAAGTTTAATATCACTAAATATCTTGCAGTGGCGCCTTTTTTCCCTTGAAATGTTCTATTATAAGTGTTATTAACCATACAGATATAAAGTAAACTTTATTTCATGATATAACTACTACGAGCTACTGTAGTAGAACGTTATGAAAGTTTAAATGTAAATACAAACTTAAAATGAATTGTTTGATGAATTTAGTAATGAAGTTTTATGGGTATATTTGTTTAACAAAATAAGAAAATTATAACATTAATACGAAATTCAAATTATTATTATTATCATATTGTGATTTCAACAATGTGATTTATACTAAATTGGTCAAATATAATGTTTAAATTATATTTTACAGGCATTGATGAAAATTTTCGAATACACTTCTTATAACTTGTTTAAGGTTCGTGTGTATGTGTTGTGTGCTTTTAAAGTGATAATCTATTTAATTTAAAAAAATGGTTACTGGACCTGCTGAACATGGCATACAAGCTGATGTTATATTTGTTATTGAAGAAACAGCTGTAAATGGTGCATATTTGAATGATCTCAAAACCAATTATTTAATACCTACATTAGAGTAAGTAATATTTGTGTAATTATATAACTTTAATACATATGAATAAAATGTAATAACAGTAATGTTTATTACACTGATTTGATTTTTTTTTATAGGTATTTTAGTCAAGGTGGTATAGAAGACAGAGAATATGTTGCAGAGGTATTTTAATTCATGCGTTATTATTTATTTTATGCAACATTTATATTTAAAGTATTATAAAGTATTTTTCTTTTAATATAACAGAATAGTACTACACTGTATGGAATAGTATTATATCATGCTGCTGATTGTTTGCCAGCATCTTGCACAGAAACTCTTGGCCCTTACGTAAATCCTCATAAATTACTACTTATCTTAGATAAACTTGAGTATGTAAAATTTTATATTTATTATTTTAACCTGCGTTTTAGTTACAAACATCGCTGGCATAACTACTGAAAGCACCCTATGCCAACTGCCAGTTAATATAATTTTTTCTATGTATGTATATGTATCATTTATTAATTTAAAATGTTATGATTTTTTTGTAGAATGGTTGGTGGAAAAGGAGAATCACACGCAAATATTGGAGAAGGCCTTGCCACTGCATTGCAATGCTTTGAAGATTTATTGCTAAGACGAGAACCGAGTAGTGCAACACAGAAACATTGTATTTTGATTTGTAATTCACCACCGTATCAAACAGTTATTCAAGAATCTTATAAATTTGCCGGTCATACTGTCGAACAAGTAGCTACTCTTTTCCAAGAGGTCTATCATTTTTTAAGTAATTATTAATCGATTCTTATATATATAAATTGAGTACTTCATAATATTTTTATTTTTAGAGAAACATCAATTTATCGGTATTGTCTCCACGAAAGATACCAGCATTGTTTAAACTATTTGAAAAGGCAGGAGGTGATCTGCAGTCGTCTCAAACAAAGAATTATGCTAAAGATCCACGACATTTAGTACTTTTACGTAATTATAATTTAAAAGAGAGACCTGTCAGTCCATCAATTGGAGGAACAGTTCATACAGCAGTACCAAATACAGCGCAGATTCCTCTTAGCCCATTACAAAGCAACGATAGCCCAAATCCAAATCAAGTCCAGCAAAGTATTGCTCCAACACCACAATCACAGACTCCTACATTCAGAAATCAAACACCTCAAAATATTGCTTCGGTTCATCAATCAGTAGCACAAACTATGGCTGCACCTATAAGTGCACGATCACCCTATAATCCTCAAATATCTGCTCCGCCAAATTATCACCCAGGGGCTGTCGGTGCAAGAGCTACACATTCTAGATGGATGAGACCATTCATAGCACCAAGTGCTAATGCTCCCACTAATGCACAGAGTAGTGCCTTAATTGCTCAATTAACACAACCACCTTCATCGTTAGGACTTAACGTATCTCCATATGGTCAAAGAATGGATGGTAGTATGTTACTGCAAATTATTATCCTATTATATTTATATGGATTACAAAATTATATGAACTTATTCATCTGTTATATATTCACATTTCAGTGGTTAACAGTAATATCATGGCAGCGAATGCTCAACAACAACAACAACAACAGATAAATCAGCAACAGCAGCATCAATTGCGATTGACTATGCAACTACAACAACAACAGCAACAACAAGCATCCTTGTCTATTTCAAATCAGCCAGCACACAGTCAACCAACGCCACAACTCACAGCATCGTGTGTAAGTCCATCTGTGCCTACTCAAGTTCCACCAACTGTAACTGCATCTCAAGCCCCAGTTCCAGTATGTTCTGTAACTCCACTAGCTACTCATCCTCAAGCACAGGTACTTCATGATAAATATTTTTATTATAGAAGTGCATCTTTCCAATAATTTTTTCTTAGTGATTCCATTTCCCTCTTTTTGTTCACGTTCTTCTGTTTCCTTTCGTTTTATACATGTTCAAAGTTTTGTTCTGTATTTCTCCTGCTATCTACATTGCAGATTAATGGAGGGAGTGGAAATGTTTCAAATCAACAGATTACAACAGCAAGAGAACGACATACTATTTGGCAAGGTGTTGTGGAATGGATTGAAAAGACTAAAAATCCTGCTGATGCACAGAAGCAAACAAGACACGTTCCTTGTCAAGTTTCTGCCAATTCAAAAGATGGAGATCCGGAATTGTAAGAATTTTTAATTTAATAATTATAGTTATAATTTTAAATAATTATTTTATCATAGTTATGAATAATCGTATACTTATATAGAATAATGCTGTTTTGTTAAAATTTTTAGAAAAGCAGATACATGGCCACAAAAGTTAATAATGCAATTGATGCCAAAACAATTAATAGGAAATATTGGTGGATCTTATTTAAAAAATTCCAAATCTGTTCTTTTTCATCCAACACCATGCGAAGCTTTAGAATCATTAACAAATATGATGACTTCTGGATTTGTAAGAATTATTTCTTAAATTACATCCATCGTTATATTGAAAAATTATTTTGTCTTCAAGAGAATAAGTAATATTATTAAATTTGTTTTTGCATACTTTATTTTCAGGCAGGCTGTGTACATTTTACATCTGTACCACCTAGTTCAGCATGTGAAATAAAAGTGCTTATACTTCTTTATACAGCAGAAAAACGAACATATTTGGGCTTTATTCCTAATGATCAAACAGCTTTTGTTGATCGTCTTCGTAAAGTGATTCAACAACAAAAAACTTCGCAAGGTCCAATGAGACAAGGTCAAGTAAGTATAACAAATAAAAATAATACTTACAATTCCTTGTTGCGAGTATGGGGAAGTAATTATTGCTATTAACTTGATTAAATAGGCTGGTACAGCCCCTGGAAATGCCTTACCTGGTACCATACCTAACACGGGAATATCGCAAGGTGGGATTTTATTGTCTCAAACGAATACTCTGACAATGGGTGGAGGACAGATTACACAAAATGTTGTTTCTGCGAATACTCCTCAACAGACTTTGCAAACTCCTTCAGCTCAACAAAATCAATTAACTTTACAGGTAAGCTGAAAATCGCATAATAAAGATATATTATTGTAATAAATGAAATGAATAATTCACTATAAATTAAATTGTTACAACTTGTTATAGAGTGGAGGAATTACTGCATCACAAGTCAGTGGTAATACAGGAGGTATTATCGGTCAACAAAGACCACCATTTGATGATCTTGAAATAGCCAGGCATCAGAATTTATTAAAGATCCAACAATTACGTCAAACGCTAGAGGCTGCTCAGCAACAAGAGGCTCAATATAAATCACAACTGGAAGTTAATGTAAGCACTAACAAAAATATTATGTCATGTATTTATATTTTTTGTGTGTTTAGATAATAAATAAAATATTTAATTTATTATATCATTCTCACACAGATACAGCAAAATTTAGAAGTAGCACAACAACAGGAAATGCAATATAAACAACAGCTTGAGGCATGTTATATTCTTACATATAAATAATATTCATTGATCGAATTTCTTCAAATTCTAAATATTAGAATTATCAGTCAATTAGTTGTTTACCTCGTCCAAAAATAAAATTATTAATAAATGTGTCTTAGGGAAATTGGACAGGTTGAAAAATTTGTTTAGAACGTTTGTTTTGATCTCATTGAACGTTTCGTCCCTTTATCGGGACAACAGTTGTGTTGATTACGTGTTTTGAATTTTAACAGATTTAGGATTAA
The DNA here is from genome assembly GCF_001313835.1 of Polistes canadensis. Taxonomy (NCBI): domain Eukaryota; kingdom Metazoa; phylum Arthropoda; class Insecta; order Hymenoptera; family Vespidae; genus Polistes; species Polistes canadensis. The sequence goes on from NW_014569578.1 coordinate 1,061,059, forward strand.
CGATTAGCGAATGTGAAGTACAGTTTGTTTTTTTAAAAAATAGAATAATGTATGTCTTCAAAAGAATTTATAAAATAGACTGCAGAACATTAATGATCAAGTTGCTGAAGAAGACCCGATAAAGCGACGAAACGTTCAATGAGATCAAAATAAACGTTCTAAAAAAATTTGTCAATCCGTCCAATTTCCTTAAGACACATTTATTGATTAGAATTATCATTAATATGTAATTATCATTAGGCCCAACAAGCACAACGTGGTATTGCTCCTTCCGCTATGGCAAATCAAGCATCTAATGCTCAAAGAATGATGCGTCCTGTGTCAACTAACAGTCTTGGTTTACGGCATTTACTACAACAAGTATGAAATTTAAATATGATAATTCCTCCTCTATAGTTTTGTATAATTATAATATATTAATATATATATATATATAAATATATAAATATATTTCTTTTGTAGCAACAACAACCTCAGTACAGACAACAAATTCTTGGAATACAACAACAAATGGTTAGTCCGAGAGGACAAATGACAACACGTCCTATGGCACCTAATAATACACAAAATCAACAATTCGATGATAATTATGATTTTCTTAATTAAATAATAGTATAGGTAATTATATTTTTTAATTTTATTTTGTATAAAAATTAATATAATATTATATTTACAGTTGATCACGAAAATATTCGGACACCAGTATAGATTTAATATTTATATTCTGTATTTTAATTAAATGTATAAATGACTAAAAAAAACAATCCGTGCTTTGTGTTTCGTGCTTTTCATTGTCCTGATAAAACTTAAATTGTTGTTAGATTCCCATTTTTGCTGATTCCCCTATTGTGAACACTTAAAATTTACAATGGTTCGACGAATAAAATTGATTCTGTCTTTATTTTTATATATATGTATATATTTTTTTAGGACGACTTCTATAGTTCTTTTACTATTTTTTAAAAAACTTAAAATTTCACAAGAGTTTCCCTTTTTTCGATGGAAAATGAGTAACGTAAGTGCTGCATATTGAAAAATGTGTTCTTACTTTTACGACTTATTTCTCAATAAATTTGAAACGCAATTAAAGAATACTGGAACATTGATTCTTCCTTTATATTAAAAGCATTATGCTTAAAAACATTGTCCTAATAGATTTTTGAGATTTAAATCACTGTTATGTTGACTAACAGTATTTTAAAATATCCGAATATTTCT
>NW_014569578.1:1062606-1084463 GCF_001313835.1 Polistes canadensis
TATATATATATTACATTATATAGTCAGAATATAGTAAGATATAATAAATAACATTATAAACGTTTGTAAAATATTTTTGTCTCTTTTTAAATCCTATTTTTTTATATTCTTTTCTCTTTGTTCATTTCCTTGGCTGATAACATTTCCTTCCAAACAAGCAATCTATGTAAAGATAAATTCGTAAAATAAGACTATACGGACTTTTTAAGTAAACAGATAAGAATTATCGTATGTGCAGTTATTAATTGAGTAGTAGCATATAACACATAATTGAGAGAAAACGTGCTTACTTGCAGCAGTTGACTTCTCGATATAAATTTTTAATTTTTCTAACAATCATGGCACTAAAAACATATACCAGTTTAAAATTACATTTAAAAAGAAAAATTACACAATATAATAAAAATATTTTACAAATAAAACATATTTGTTGTAAACGTAATGTTGTTATTCAATTGTATCACAGTGAAAATGGTGTTTATGGATATAAACCCAAACAAGCACAAAAACATTTGGAAGGTATTTAAATTAATCAGTTTATTTATATATTTTTGTTTAAATATCATAATTATTATTATTTAATATACTAATTTTCACACACAGTGTCAAAAGAAGACTTAGAGATACGAGTTAAAAACAGTAATTTTTATAGGCTTGTTATGGCATATAGACAGTTTGCTCATAAACAGGCCAATATAAATCCTATATCATTAAGCAAACAAGTAACACTTGCGGAATTGCAACCAGAAAAATTTGGGTTAAATCTAACTGATAATGTATCTTTTAAAGGAATCTTAGAGATAAAACAAAAGGAAGGAACTGTTTCGGAAGCACTGAAGTTTTTGAATACTGTTTATTGTTCCCATATTGGAGTCGAATTTAATTATCTTGAGGTAAATATATATATCATCTTTTAATAATTCATTATTTTAATAATTATATTGTGTACATATTTAAATGTTATTCATTATTATTGTTATTATTATTTACCAATTTTTTCCCACCCTTGAGTGATTTTTATTTGCTTCTAAATGGATTTGTCCTTATCAAGTTTAGCAGATAGTCTTGTTTAAAGAATAAGAGGACTACGCTACATATTATCTTTAGGATAATACCTTTTTAAATATATCTGTGCATGTCTGATTGTGAGTTTAGTCGGAGCTATCATAGGTGTGTAAATAATTTAATTGTTATATTGGTAATTGAAATTATAAGCGTTAGTATGAAAATCTGTCTTTGTTTCCGTATTCTTTCTATTTCTCTTGCTAGCGGTATATATTTATCTATTGTTTCTTTTTTTTTTTTTTTTATATATTTTGATGTTCCGTTTGTATCTAATGAGACAGATATGTTAACAATGTACGTAATACATTTATATTTTATTTTTTTGTAATTTAATAATTTATTAATAAATATATATTATTAATAATTCATTTACTATTGTTATTATTATTTTAATAGACTGAAGAAGAAAGGGAATGGTTTTCTAACGTCACAGAAATGTGTTTAATGGAATCATTGGATAATAAAACACGTATTGCTATTGCAACAGAAATGTTAAAAAGTCAAACACTTGATAATTTTCTGGCTGCAAAATTTGTAAGCTTTAAGAGATATAGCGGAGAAGGAGCTGAAAGCATGATGGCTTTTTTTCATGAATTTTTTAATTTGTCTGTAAATAGTAAGTATATAAAGGTAAAAGTATTATTTAAATAAAAAGGATTCTAATAATTTTTCTATTCATTTTACAGGTGGCTTAACTGATATTGTTCTTTGTATGCCACATCGTGGACGTTTAAATTTTCTAACAGGAATGCTTAATTTTCCACTAGAAAAATTATTTTATAAGCTTAAAGAATCTTCAGAATTTCCAGATGATGCAAAGACAACAGGTGATGTTGCAAGTCATTTGGTGTCTTCCATAAATCTAGAAATTGATAATAAAAATTTACATGTTACTATGCTCCGTAATCCATCGCATCTAGAAGCTGTTAATCCAGTTTCCATGGGAAAGACTCGGGGAATAATGCAAATTGTCAAAGATGGTGCATATAGTGATGATCACTCTGCATGGTGGAGTAATAAAGTATTGAACTTACAAGTAATTATTAATATATCTAACTTTAAATATTATACAGGGTATCAAATTTTTTTCTGTACAAACATTGTAAGCGTATTCTACGCACAAAAATAAGGAAAAAAGGTTATATAAACATAGGGATCATTTATAGCTTTATTAAAAAATTATAACATAAATTATAAAATCGTCTAAACATATTGCTCAAAGATGATGTTTAGTGGTTCTATGTATGTTGCTTACTATCTTGGAGTGATTCAACGTATTCTTTTATGAAAAATAGCTTGACTACTTAATACATTTGATCTCACTTCCACTACAATTTTTATTTATGGGGGAAAATAAAACAAGAAATTTATGCAACTAAGATAATTACACTTCATGTTATAATAGGACAAATCGGAAATGCAATTGTAGAAATTAATAGAAATCCACAAGAAATTCGTCATGTCATAAACATATATATATATATATATATATATATATAGAAGATTTTTTTTATTTTTGTGCTTAGAATATGTTCATAACGTTTGCACAGAAAAACATCTGGCATCATGTATATTATAAAATATACAAATGAAAATATAAATATAAGTTTTTGTTGACCTCTTTTTAAGATTCATGGTGATGCTGCTTATATGGGACAAGGAATTAATCAAGAATGTCTAGCATTAAGTGGCGTTCCTCACTTTGAGATAGGAGGTACAATTCATCTAATAATTAATAATCAATTAGGATTTACAACTCCACCTTCTAGAAGTAGATCATCTAGATATTGCACAGATTTGGCAAAAATGATTGCAGCTCCTGTAATTCATGTTAACGGAGATGAACCAGAAGTAGATATATTACATTTAAATTTATGTGTGTGAAATGTTTTACACATCAATTACTTTGAATACAGCAAGATTTTTACAGATGGTTATACGAGCCACAAGAATAGCATTTAAATATCAAAGGAAATTCAAGAAAGATATTTTTATAGATATAAATTGCTTTAGAAGATGGGGTCACAATGAATTAGATGATCCAACTTTTACAAATCCAAGAATATACAAAATTATACAAAATCGTCCGTAAGTATAATATTTGACTATATCATTATATCAATAAATTGATAAAAAATAAAATATGAGATTTTTAATCCTTTAGATCTATACCAGATCGATATGTAGAGAAATTAATTGAGTCAAATATCCTGACAAAGACTAGAAAAGAAAATATTGTGAAAGAATATAATAAGCGTCTGTCTGAAGCTCTCAAACAAGTTGAAAATTACGTTCCACAAGCAATACACTTGTCAGGCAGATGGACTGGCATGAAACAAGCTGAACACAGTATAACTCAGTGGGATACAGGTATTGATATTGATTTGTTAAGATTTATTGGGGAAAGAAGTGTCCATGTAGAAACAAACTGGGTAAGTGTATGTATATAAGTAATAAATAAAGTAGCTATTTATTGGGTCGGTATTTTTCAAGATGTCTGATAATTTATTTTAAATAAATAGTCAGTATTTTTAATAAAATATCAGTGTGTACTCTGTATCAATACGTAATCCTATAAATACTGACCATCTATTTAAAATTTTATCAAATTATTATTTATGCTAAAATAAATATTTATATATTCTGACCATTTATTTTACAGCATACTGACCAAATGAATAGAAATGCTAATAAAATATTTATGTATGATTTATTACAAATTATCTTTAAAAGATAATTGTATTATTTATTCTAGAATATTCACCCTCAATTGCTGAAGAATCACGTTCAAGGCCGACTGAGAAAATTAATATTTCGTGAACAGTTAGATTGGGCTAGTGCAGAAGCATTGGCTATAGGATCCTTACTTTATCAAGGTTACAACGTTAGAATAAGCGGACAAGATGTAGGTAGAGGAACATTTTCCCATAGACATGCTATGTTTGTTGATCAGAATACTGAAAGTTAGTAATATGAAATCTTTTCCATAATCTCTTTCATATTTTCCATAATATTACATTATCTATAGAAATTATAATTAAACATTTAATTATCTTTTAGACATTTATATTCCATTAAATTGCATTGTGGATAAACAAATTGGAAAATTAGAATTAGCAAATAGTATTTTATCAGAAGAAGCGGTACTGGGTTATGAATACGGTATGAGTATAACAGTCCCAACAACTTTAACTATTTGGGAGGCACAATTTGGAGATTTTTTTAATGGAGCGCAAATTATTATTGATACTTTTATAACAAGTGGTGAAGCAAAGTGGTTGCTCAGTAGTGGATTAACAATGCTTTTGCCTCATGGTTATGATGGTGCTGGTCCAGAACATAGTTCATGTAAAATTGAACGATTCTTACAACTAACAAATAGTAAAGAAAACGAAGTTGATGGTGAAGATGTTAATATACAAGTAGTTAATCCTACTACACCAGCACAGTATTTTCATTTATTGAGAAGGCAGGTATGGCCATAAATAAATTGTTTCATCATATTACGGGAATGTCTTATGTAATTAATTATAAATTAAATGATGAATAGAATCATGAATATATATAATGTCCCAAAAATCGTGGTACAACCTGTTGGGTGGTGATTCTATATGCAAAAATAAGTCGAAAAGAAAGAATATTAAGTATATTTGATAGAAAATTTATACAATTTTTCGAAATTTCAAGTCATCGGTAATTTCTTAAGTAGAATCTAACGAAGTTTTTCTTTTACACGAATCGATTGGTCATCCTTTTCTGAATAAAATAATATTAAAATTATAATATCAAACAAAATATATGATTAGTATGTATTTTGAAAAAATGTTTAGCAATTATAAATAAGTCATATCCTTTTCTTCTTTGAGATTATATTCCGATTTTTTTTCATTTAGAAAGTCACAATGAATTAATTTATGCTATAAAAATTAATGTTTTATTTAAAAAAAATACCAATGACATTGACTAGACAATTGCTTAGCATCAAAAGTGATTCTTGCAATAATCCTAAATATTTTTTCCGTAAAAACTAAAATACCACTAACTAAACTTTTCATATTTTTCTATTCATATTTTTTCTAGATGATAAGGAATTTTCGAAAACCATTAATTATAATATCACCTAAAATATTATTACGACATGCGATCGCTACGTCATCATTGGCGGATATGAAGCCTGGTACGAGTTTTAAGCCTGTTATAGGTAAAAAATATCTATTAATATGTTATAAAATATATTTAAAATATAATAAGAAAATAAATAATTATATATATTTCAAGGAAATGATAATATAGATACGTCTAAGATAAATAAAGTAATCTTAACCAGTGGAAAACATTATTATGCCCTTGAAGATTATAGAAAAACTATTAAAGAAAGTAATGTTGCAATTATTAGATTAGAATGTCTCTGTCCATTTCCTTTAAAAGAATTATTGGAAGAAATACAAAAATATAATAATGCAAAACGTAAGTATAATAAATATTGGAATTTATTAAATAAAAATATTCCATTATTGTGTTATTAATAATAACAAATTAATTTTTATTGTAAAGTTAATCTATTATCTTTTTCTTTTTTGAATTATTATATATTAAGTTTTTTAAAATAGTTTTTATATGGAGTCAAGAAGAACCTAGAAATATGGGAGCATGGAATTTTGTGAAGTCACGTTTTGAAAATTTATGTGGTCGACAAGTAAGTTATATACAAATGCAGTTTGTATCAATGTATATAGTATATTAATAATAATTATTATATTTTCAGTTAAAATACTGTGGACGTCCTACTATGGCAGCATCAGCTGATGGCGAAAGCAAATTACATAAACGTGAAGCAGAAGAAGTTATAAAAACACCATTTTTGATAAAAACATTTTAAACTAATGAAGTTAAAGGTTCATATTATTTCTTCCATTTATTTATAACAAATGACTTTCTCAAATAAATTTTACGTTTGATTAGTTCTGAATATTTGACTATTAGCGGCTATTGGTAATTGAAAACTATTCTTTTGACGAATTTCTTTACAATTACTACAACTACAGCAACAAATAATATTGTCACTAGAAAGAAAATATTTATTATTACTTAGACGTTCTTCTGTTATTAAATCTTGTATTCTTTTTTCTAATTCAATAGCAGTTTCTATATAAAAGAAATAGGTAAAAAAAATTAATCATATTAGATTTATTATTGACTTTATTTAATTATACTTACTTAAATTAATATTTCGCAACTGATAAGCTATATTCTTTGCAAACATATCAAACTCATCATCATTTCTTTTTTCCATTAAATTTATTTCTGTGCAAACATCTTTAACCATATATTTTGTAATATTATTTTGCTATAAAAGACGTTATTTTTATAGAACTCTTTTCTTACATATTGATTATTATATAACTCAAATTACTTATTATATATTTTTATAATAAATGTGGCGAGAAGGATATTAATTTTATAGAATACTTACTTGTTTATCAGAGTTAATGAATGGGAAAAATAGTTCATGCATTAGTTTAAAATATTTTGTTTGGGATTCATACAATTTTCCACATAATATGGCAGCCGCAATTTTTGATAATTCAAAACAATATTGCTTTTTTAAATCTTCTATTTTTTTAATGCAATCATATATTGTTAAAGAGGGTATATTCATGACATCTACTATATGTTTATATACTCTATATATGTATATTTTTTTATCAAAATGATCAAATGGATTTAAATATTCATATTTTCCATAGAGAATTAATAAGTTTACCACTTCTTCTTCTGCCCACTTAAATACCATTTTAAATATTTTTCTAATAATATTTTTTTTTTTAAATTGGATACATAACCAAATTAACTTCTATTTATTGTCAAACATTGAAAGCAAGAAAAAATTAGTTTTTGTTTTTTGAGTTATAAATATTCTACAATTATTAATATTTCTATTTATCCAAAAAATATATTTTATATATGATACCGATATATTTAAAATAGTTAAAAAAGAATAATAAATTTAAAAATATGAAAGGAATGACATTTTTGATTCTTTTATTTTTTTTTTTTTTTTTTTTTTTTTTCGAAAAAAAAATAATAGTATATATTCAAGATGATATCACATAATATTCTGCTAAATATATATGTGTGTGCGTATATGTTTATATATGATAAGTATGAAAGTATTAAGCTTAGAAAAAAACAATTAATTTTAAATATTATTACAGTAATTTTATTTAAACAATTTAGGATATACCCATCAAATGCTTAGAGTACATATTTACTCATAGTCATTTAATTCAATTTCCATAATATGAAAGTAGGTTTGAATTGTATAGGAAATTAGCATAATATAACACATAGATAATGGTGTAATTTAATTTGAATGATTTTAATAATCTAGGTTCTTTTACCCAATGCCTTTTGTGTCAATTCAGTTTTCTTTTGTTGTGCTAATTCTTTTTGTTTCTTCTCATCTTCTCTTCGTTTTGCAGCTTCTTCTCGTTGTTGTTTAATTATTGCTAACCGTGCTAAATCCGCTCTAGCCTTATCGGTTTTTCCAGCAGCATGCAATTTCCGATAATTTGCATAGGCCCTTTGCTTTTCTAACTGCTCTCTGAAATTAACAAATATTCATAGATATTTTTTTAATTATTACATAAATCTTTTTACTCTTAACCAAAATGGCAAAATAATATATAAATAAGAAAAATATTAAAATTATTTACTTTTCTTTTCGCGACAATTCAGGCTTTTCAGAATCTAATGATTGATTCAGTTGCGATAATTTTTTTGCTTTTTTTTGTACTCTGTTTGGATTCTCCACCTGAATTAAATTCTCAACTCCTTTCGCTTTACCCTTAAAAAAAAAAAGAAACAAACAAACAAAAATACTAATTAATATTTATATTAAACAAAATAAAATTAGTAAATAAATTTTAACTACCTCTGTTTCTGATTCAGACTCCGATTCAGTTTCAGTATCAGTCTCGCTGTCATTTTTCGATTTGTTCCTACTCCCACGTGCTTTGGGTTCTACTTCTTCCTCGCTAGATGACTCATTACCTTTATTTTTCTGAAAAAAAATAAATGAAATAATTGCCAATTTTAATGTAAAAATATTTGGTAGTTTTGTTTAAATTAATGATATTATTTTACATCATTAATGTAGGATTTTCTGTGTACATTAACATATGTATAAACATATATCTTTTTGTACACATTGCATTATTCTTTTAGTTATATAAAAGATAGTTGCAGTGTGCGTCGTTTATACAGTATTAATGTAAATAGCATGTAATTACTAAATGTCTGAATATCAAAATATTAAGTATTATATATTAAAAATTAGATTGCTAAAAATATATAGATATAAAATTATTATTATTAACGATTATCTATTACGATATGATTTAAGCCATTAATACTTTGAAATATCGATATATATATATAATACAATTTTATTAATAAAAAATACAAATAACATTTTAAATTACTTTCTCGCTCTCTTGTGTATTCATATATAAGAAATTGATATTCCTAGAACACCTTAGAAAAACAGTTTGATTTTACACCTTTAAATTGGAGATTAGATAAACAAACAACATAGACCTTGAATGTGAGATTTATTTCTAACGAGAAAAAAAAGTCAAAAAGGGATCATAGATTTTTTACAATATATTTATATTTACAATAAGATATAAAGTAAACGATATGCTATTAACGAAGCATCAGGGAATTATACTTTGTTAAGGAAATATTACAGAAATTCAATACAAGTAATGGAAGGAAATTCATAAGAAATTTTAGATCAATGCGTTTTTCAAATTAAGATCAACATTTTGTTAATAAAGAATTAATATTATATTATTTTAATACAAGTCAGAAATCAGGTGAAAATTTTGTCAAATTTGTTGTCCAACTCATAGTTCCTTTGAGACTTTTTATCTGCACGTTAAATAGAATATGATTTAAAACAAAAAGAATTTTAAATTCAAAGTCAATGTTGCCACAACTTTGTTTACCTAATCTCTACTGATTAAAAAGTGTAGAATTGAGCTGTATTGGTCATGACGTATAATTTTCTTTCATCTTATAGTTACTCACAAAATTGAGCGTACACAAGCGCTATAAAAATTTTATTTGTTTCATTAAACTTAAATGTCTAGAATTTGCTGATGATAGAATTATATTGTGATAAAAGCCAAATATGTTATTTAATAAGAATAATACTAATTGTAGAACATAAGGGAGGATGGTTAAGTCATGTGACAACTAATGAAATTAACGAAATATTGAATTTGTTAATACAATTATAGAGACAAAATAATAGAATAATTCAGTATTAAAAAAAAAAAATTTTAAGCATTTAACTGAAAATTTGAATATATAATATTAAAATAAATTATTTCTATCGTAATAATGACTCTAATTATCTGGCGTATAAAATTAGAGAATAGTTGGTACATATTATTTCAAAATTATTACATACTCTGTCAAATTCCCCAGATTTACGTTTCTAGAAGAAAACTTTTATTTAACAAATAAAACAGAGATCTAACAAAAGATTTATTCAATCATAGAGCTTTGATATTAAGAGTATTAATCATTCGAGAATGTGAAATGAAAATCGAGAGATTATTAATAAAAATACATTTGAGGTATGAAATGATTTGCATGAGCAAATCCTAAAGTGTAAAAACTTTATACCGCACTTTCGTCCTACTACCAGATGGGTCATTTCTAGACCATTAACCTTCACAGAAACGAAAATTAAAATTATGTAACTAATAGAAAATATCTGAATTTCTAATATTAAAAACCTAGCCGAATCTATATAGTAAAATTTTAAAAAGTTGTTACACTTGAATATGCAACAAAATATTAAAGTTAGAATTGTTGTTACATGCAAATATATATATATATATGCATTCAATTTTGTAATAAATAAAATGTAATGCATTTCTTTATTTTGGTTAATAAAATAAGATAAATGCATCATTTATTTTCTTATAATTAAACAGATAAAACTTTTATAGTATGTATATGCTCAATTTAATGAATAAAACTATATATCCGATTGAATTAAAAATATTTCTAACTTTCATCAATATTTAAGGTTATAAAAAAGAAACTAACGAAGCACAATGCATCGCATAAATATTCTGTTGCAATTATCTGTCCCAGTCACATTTGACTATTGATGGACAATTTGACATTACGTACTTAATAATAATATCTAAATCGCTGAGCTGGTGGTTAACCTAAAAATACTGACTCTCCATTGACGTTTTTCTTCTTCCTGACGACGTTGTTCTTCCAATTCCTCGGGATTCGTAAAGTGGCGATTACGGCCTTTGTGATTGACAAATTTTCCTGAAATCAAAATAAACAACAAAAACAAAAATATCTTTCGAAGTCGAGATGTTGAAAATTACGTGTATTTTACTCTTTAAAAAAAGTGATGAGAAAAAATCGAATAGAGAGTAATTAGAAATAATATATACTTACCTCGTGGCATTATTTGTGTTTATAAAACTAATGGTAGCTTAAATATAATATAGTTATCAAAATTGATTGAGTATTTAAATTTCTTGGATTATAATCTATAATTACGTCAAGTTTTAATTAGATCAACACCTTGATGATAGCAAATTCAAACGTAGACTAACATAACTAATGTGAATAACTACGTAAACTAAAAAACACGCCGGTAATGTAATATCGACTACGCAAAGAAAGGACTATATTACTCCTACATATGTATTCACTGCAAGCCAATGCGAGAAGAATGAATGCGTTACACGATTTTCGAAAAGCATTATGTACTGTTCGTATGCGGCGACTTAACCCCGCATGGAGGACTCTCCTACAAGTCTCATTGGCTAGAAAGGTTAACTGCATCGTCACTTTTGCTTGGCGTAACGTATTTTTCTTATTGGTGCAAAGGCTCACAACACTAACTCAATATACAACAAAGAAAGAGAACAGAACAAGTTGAAACGGATAGCATAAAATATTAAAGCAATGATTTTTTTTTTATTTACGTTTGACCGTAAAACATCAATATGTTCATTGCATATATAGAGATTTTACGATTATGTCACAAAGATCCTACTTTGTGTACCTCAAAAATGTCAAAAGTGGGGATAGGAGGAATGAACGTATCATTCTTACTTCTGTGTTACCTCGGAGAGAGCCGCCGCTTACATTATTGTTAAATACAGTTTACAAATAGAAAACATCAGATCTTTTTATTGGCTATTGCACTTATTTCTCGTATTGGTGGCAACTAGTGCTGCCACCATACGACTTCGTTAAAAAATCTGATTGTTAAATGGGTTATGCTATTGGTCGGTATATTGGTAATAAAGTCGTTGATTGTGCATAAGTTTTTGGGGACGTATCGACGTTTACCGGTCCTCGATTGTTTGTTGTCTCTTCTTATATTGGTGACAAGTAATTATTTATTGATAAAGAATGTATATATACGCATAAAAGTAAAATAGGCTAATAATATCGCAAGGCAGTAAGTAAAGATATTTAAAGTGACTTTATGATTATTATGATCGGTTTTTCAAGTTCGATGATAAGTATGTCAAAGTCGATGTGATGTGTTACTGTGCGACCTTTCAGGACGACGGCCTCCTAAGTGTTATATAGATTTGGATACGTTCTATGCACAGATGAACTAGTGAGTATCAAATAAACATGCGTCAAATTACGTAACAAGAGAAATTTTTAGAAATATATCAAATGAGTGCTCTAATATTAAGATAGACGATCGATTACGAATGTAGAAATTAATAAGTCGTTGAGTAATTAACTTTCCCAGAAGCTTGATTATTTCGTTTGTTTATTTTATTTTTTTTTATTTCTTCTCCTAACAGTAGTGAGGTATTTAATGTTACACCAATTGAGAGACATGTATAGAAATTTGATTATTGTTAATATTTATTATATTATTATATTGGAAAAGTGCTAATATACAAATGTGTATATGAAAATATTAATAGCACTTGTGTCGTACACAGAAGGAATAATAAGAAGAAAGAAGAGGTTGATTGACAGAAGAGATCCTTAAAGGGTTCAAGAAGATAATTTGATAGAAGAAAAACATAAAAATAACAAAAGATGTAAGTGGGTTAATTATTTATAAGTAAGTGGATTAATAAATTAATCACTCTTTATTTATAATTATTTTATAATGTTTCTTTTACTAAAAACGTGGCGATAACTGTTTTATTTTTTTATTTCAGGTGGTACAGTACTCATTGGCCTCAAAAAAAACTTCTCTTAGATGAGATAAAAATTATGAGAAGAATAGAAGAAAGATGTTTTAACAACGTATCATCAACATAGAAAACATAGTATAAGAAAAAAGTAAGGTTCAATACAGAAGAGAAGCAAAGCAATTGCATAGATGTTTGATAAAAGTAGGACAGGGTAAGAAGCACAATTATAAAAAGGAGAATAAAGAGATTAAAAATTTGGAAAAGGTGGGTAGAAAGGAATGGGTGCTGGGTTGGGCAGAAGCAGCACCAGTGGAGGTGGTCTGCTCGAGGCTCTTCCCACAGGAACGCCGCTTCATGTAGCTATGCTAGGTCTTGACAGTGCAGGAAAAACAACTGCCCTCTATAGATTAAAATTTGATCAATATTTGAATACTGTACCGACCATTGGTTTTAATTGTGAAAGAATTCGTGGTGGCATTGGTAAAGCAAAAGGTATATTTTATATATCAACCAATAGAATTGAGAGATCATTAATTTTCATATAACATTCCAATATTTATTATATGTCCTAGGAGTAAATTTTTTAGTTTGGGACGTAGGTGGACAGGAAAAGTTACGACCTCTGTGGAAGTCATATACCAGATGCACAGACGGTATTATTTTTGTTGTTGATTCTTGCGATGCGGAAAGACTTGAAGAAGCAAAAATGGAACTTACAAAAACAGTTAGGAGTCCTGATAATGCGGGTGTGCCCATTTTAATTCTTGCTAATAAGCAAGATTTATTGGGTAAACTTTGTTAGTTTAGAATTGAATTATTTTGATATATAATTGCACAACCACAATTTTGCCTTTAGGTGCTAAAGAAGTGAGCGAATTGGAAAAGCAACTTGGTGTCTCGGAACTGGCTGGGATGCCTGGTAGTTCTAGCATAAGGGTGCAGCCTGCTTGTGCTATTACAGGGGAAGGTTTACACGAAGGTCTGGACACTCTTTATCAATTGATATTAAAACGACGTAAATTGGCCAAACTAAACAGGAAGAGGGCTAGGTAGGCCAGGGCTTCGGAAGACTGCACTTGCGTCTTCTGATATTGCCCACGGATGATCTCTATTTTGATAATGGAAATGCCCACCGTGGGCCTCTCCGTATTATCTATTTCATTCTTGTCAACTTTCTCACCCATATTGTTGGCAGCTAAGAAGTGCTCAATTAAATAAATAGATGGCTAAAACAGCAATAGCCCCGTAAGTCTGAAAGTAGAACATTATTGATTATTACAAATGCTTCAACTGTTATTATAACTACTGACAGTTTGTTAACTTAGGTCACATCAAGTCTTGCAATCAATTTAATGTTGAAGAGCTGAGACTAATCAAACTTGATTAAGCAAAACATCCGCACTTGTTAGACTAAGTAATACAAGATTGATAGCTTCATCTAAAGAAAATTCTTTACTCTATATATGACTTGAATTCAATTCTGATAAGAAGAGCATACCATCCAAGTAGTTGGTGGAATTTCATATTGTGGATTATCACTTTTTAATCCAAGATTTAATAGAAGATATATATATATATATATATTATATTATATTATATTATATATTGTCTTCTATTCGCGTTCATGATAAAGTGTGAATGATGGTTTTACATCTTAGAACCTTACTATAGTGCCACTTAGTCTGGAAGTGATCAAAGTTGAAAATGACAAATCATGAACTACTAATTTTTTTAAAGAGGAAGAGTAGCATTACTAGATCAGGCTTTTAATAATTTTGGACTTATCATTGTGGTGAAAGACAGCACTGTTAACGGGACAATAAATAAGGTTGAAGTGTGTATTCATGTGAACATCCCAATTGGAGTTTTGGATTCACAATAAATATATGGAGTATTAGTACATATACTATTATTCCAAAATCAGTTGTAACTGTGGCATGTGTTCTACTAGGGAAAGAATAGTGTTTCATCTATTCATTCAAACATCCTATCTTTACTTAAGAGTGATTGTCTATAAGAATCTTGGATCTTAACTCTGATTGGAAAAGTATGATTGTTCAATGCGCCGTATTAACCTCCAGATTATACAATGACTTAGTATGCATCATAATGCAAATAAATAGTATGCTAGCACTGAAAGAGGCAGTTACAATTAGAGACTGTCTCATTCTCAGGGCCTTTATGATAATTCAGACCTCTCACATGATAATAAGAAGATAACATCAAGAAGCCAGGAGCTCTCAAATTACATGAGTTTTAAATGCAATCAATAAGCACTGTTTGCACTTGTCATTGCTATAATACCAATAATGTTACTGACTGTTAATAATGAAAATGGGAGATTAAAAAAGAGCAAATTCATAAGTTTATGTGAATACAGCGCAGCTTATTATATTTAGCCGGCAGGTATTTCTGTTGGTTAGGTTTAAGTGTACCACTTTTTTGGCCTTCATAGATTGCAGTATAGTTTATATAATTGTCATTTCATTACCCAAGACAAGCTGTCAATCATTTGATATTAAATACGGGAGTTATCGATGTAACTTCAGCTCCTGAATTAACATGAGTTAATCTAGTGAGATATTTGTCTACTGTGAAATTGTATACAAATGTTCCCAATTTGTAATATACACTTTGGTGGAAAGCTTGTTTTCCCATATACTGGCATTTGAATCTGTATATTTGTGCTCATTTTGTGCATGTTTCGTGTTGAGTACATACATGAAATCTCTTGTCAATTTGTTTAAATCTATAAACGATATTAATATTCGCTAAAGTGCTTTGTTTTTATAGTGTGAAATGTAGGATTACAAATTTCCCACAAAGTGTGTGATCAAAAGAGTGAAAGACTGATCATTTAATTTGAGACAGTACATCAACAAAGCAACAGAGAATGGATTATTAAGAAAATGACAAGGAGTCGATGTAAAAGGTCAGTTTAGAAATTGTTTAAGATTCTTTTTAATAGTCCATAATAGCTAATAGGTCGATTCGCTGAGATCAGTCAATGTTATGGAAGGAAAAATTTGATGGGTAATTTAATGTATGGTAGAGTACAAGTTAAAAAATTGAATATATTCTACGTACGTCTATCTAATCAGTGAGAATTTTATCCCATATCAATAATGTGGTGTGAACTGCGATTTTCAAATTATACATAAGTTTAAATACAAAAAGTCAGCGCATAAAAGAAACGTAAAACAATACCTTTATAAGACAAAAATCTATGTATAAGTTGCATATTATTTATTTGATGTTACTATCGGCAGCTTCATCATAGATTCATTGAACCCTTGATCATTAAAACAAAAACGGAAAACAATCTGCTAATATATTACTCTTTAAAAATAAAGTGCTCAGCCATCGGCCTAAGAGATAGATGGATGTGCTTCCTAATGACAAAAATCATTATTTATTATAGTAGAAAAAGCTTTAATATAATCGCATAATTACTCTCGAGGTGACTTGCATAAGTTTAGAAATTTTGAAGATAATCGTATTTCTGCGATTTTTTGCACCTTTATACCTTGAATAAAAGAATTTAATTATTCCCTTTGTATGGGTGTTCTAAACTTATTATAGATGGAATTGTAAGTAGTAAAGAGATCAATTTTTTCTAACACATGTATAACACATTAACTTGTATTAAAATACATATTTACATATAATTATATTTATCATTCTTTATTGTGATATTTTTATCTCCATATGCCAAATTAAAAGAGGTATCGTCCTTTTTAAAATTCACATTGCTAACTTCTACACTTTTGAGATAATTTATTGGTGCTATTTTAAGTAACTTACAATCATCTCCAGTTGAAGATTACATCTAGAAATTATTTTGTAGATCCATTGAAATATCTCGTACACAAGTAGATTTAGTCTTATATTCAAAATCATGTTTTAATAATATTTGTATGTTTTCAATATTCGCGATCTATTGTTTTTCATTTCATTTTTAAATATAACAAATATGTTTACATGTGTATTGAAGAAAACTTTGATAAACAGAAATGCTGTGATAATGTTAAAATATATTGTGGGTGCATATCATATTGTTTAAATAGAGCGATTGTCATTCTTGATGATTGCAGCACTCTTTAATTTTTTTTTATTGCAGCTAGTAGCCTAGTCTCAAATTTTTGTCATATTGAAGGAAGCTTATTTATCAAAACACAAAGATAAAAAATCACAACGATTCATTTAAAGTGCTGTTGTACTAATATTATAATATGCTTTATATATATATATATATATATATATATATATATATGACTGATGTGCGAAATACAGTGAAACAGAAAACTACTCTATGCAGATTGCAATGATAAGACAAAAAAGTAATCATCGTACTTTGTTGTGTGTTACGTTTGAAAATAATTTATTTTATATGATTTTTAGAGTGACAGAAATTTTGTTTTAATACTGCACTGCCTACTTACGCTTTTAATAATAGCACTTAAGCATTTTTTTTCATAGTATCAATATGAGACTTAGTGTTTTATAAAGAATTATTTTCTATCATTTTGAAAACACTATTTAAACTTTGTATAGTCTTAGACATCGTCATTGAAGGTGATTCTTGATCATTTTTCAATTCCGAGTTCATAAAGATAGTTGGAGATTATCGAGTGATATGTGTTGTGTAAAATGATTTTATAAAGGAATGTAAACATTCACACAACACTCTATTTTCCAGCATTGGACAATATTTTATTTCAATTCAATATAATATTTTTATTTACACTGATATTAAATTATATGATACAATCAAGTTGTCAGCTAATTGTCAATAGTTTGTTAATTTTTAGTATGTCTAGAAAAATTACCAATTACTCTGTAGATATGTGTAAAATCATTGACAATCTATTCTGTAGAATTATATATTTTCATCTCAATTTGTTTTGATCAATTATTTGTAATCTTTGATCGGAATAAAATATTGCCCAACAAATACTGCTATCTTTCATACTTTTTATCTCTCATGTACTGTGTAGTGTGAACGTCGATTTTGTGATCGTGTAAATTACAATGATGGGTATATTGATTGTTGCACATCTTTATACAGTTGATATGATATTTAGATATTTGTTTAACTTTCATGAATATTTTTCCTATAGATGCAGATTGTTAGGAGAATTTTTAGTATCTATTGTGAAAATGAATAATTTATTATTGTCTTTATTTTGAACAATATGTTAAGGTACATGAAATTTTTAATAAATTCATTAATTCTGTTAAATTGTAATCCGTACTTCTAATTAATTTTCCTTATTATTTTTGAAAACTTTTGAACGGAATAATCAGAATATCATACTCCAATCATGTGCCAATGATAAAGAAAAGCGTTGCATAATAAACTTATTGTTAGATTTAAATACATTGTATTACGTATCTACGAATGTTATTTGTATTCCTTTTCAAAGTGCACTTAATTGAATAAGAATTTGTATTCGTTTATTATGTGTTTCAATGTAACAAATTGTTTTTAATTCAACTGTTATCAAGAGAAGCGTAAATCTTAAGTCGCTAATATTTGTAAATATATGATTTAACTTCAATGTGCGCTTACTTATATATATAAAATGGATATAATATTTTACCTAGTTTATTATTTGACTGGTTTTTCAAAGATATCCTATTTTAATTGTAATATTTTGAAGCGTTAATTAATTAATTAATCGTCTAGACGTTTTGAATGAAAGTCATATTTATGAGTGCAATATTAATATTCGATAAGTGTGAAGATTTGTTATCTTTTCTTTTGTAGTTTTTTTTCGAATTATTAAAGATTTATTTCGTGTTTTCCTATTTATTGAATAATCATTCAAAGTACACCCATTTTCTTTAAAAAAGATAAAAGTTCGTGCCGTCGCACAGAAGACTCTTATTACTCGTCGTATAAATTCGTATTATAGGAAATCGTTCTTTGTATGAAAATTTTTAAAAATATAATTTACAATATAAATTTAAAGATAAAAAATATTATTCTTTCGCGTAAACTATTTTTGATAACGTAGTAGTGAAAAATAAGAAAAGAAACAATTATGAGAAAAGAAATTGGTAATGATAAAGAAAAATATGAAATGCTCAATTAAAGAAATTGTAATTTTTAAATTTTTATATAGAGTGATATATATGAAAAAAGTAATCTCAATATTTTGGGCATGTTGTAAGGAGACAACTGTATTTAAATTTTCCTTTCTAACAAAGTATCGAACATCGAAATATAATAATCGAAGTTTAATACCTGCAAAGATAAAATATCGAGAAAGATGGCGCCAATATCGGTATATCAAAGATTTTAAGTAAGACGGGAGTGTCCGTCCCCCCTTTGATGAGACTATCGCAGATGTGTGGTGTTGAATACAGAGTGATTCGTCTCACGCGAGTTTCTAAGTTCATGGGAGTTGTGTTCACGATGGATTGCTCGATACTTGTTGCACGAATCAACGATAACCGATTACAAGCGTTTATTCTTCATTATTACTCATTCTAGATAAAGCTTGAATAGTTTTAAGCGATCGAGAATGAGGAAGTATCGTGAACGTCGTCGTCGTCGTCGCCGTCGCTGTTATTGTTACTGACCATTATTCTTCGTTGTTGATAGAAATAGTACACA
This sequence comes from Polistes canadensis, assembly GCF_001313835.1. Classification (NCBI taxonomy): domain Eukaryota; kingdom Metazoa; phylum Arthropoda; class Insecta; order Hymenoptera; family Vespidae; genus Polistes; species Polistes canadensis. Next base: position 1,081,516 of record NW_014569578.1, read on the forward strand.
TTGTTTTTGGATTGTGTTTATTTACAAGATATTTTTGTAAGATCGTGCGTTACCGCCGAATATTGTGCGCTTGTGTTAATACAACATACATACATACATACATTCAAACATCATACGCACACACACACACACACAAAATATATATTATATATATATATATATATATATCATATAGTATACACACATGTATGTATTTTATTCGTCTTTTCGAGTGTGACATATTAAACAAATTTGAAACAATGGGTAGCGTGCAAAGTCGTAGCAACGAAAGTGACGTTGGTGTAAGGGAGGTATTTCATGGGGCTATCAAAGACGGATCCTCTCAGCATTCTTATCAGCCGACAAGTCATGGTATCGGAGCTTTGGCCGGATTACATGCGAAAAGTGGCAGCGTCCGTGGTGCACCAAGGCAACCGATGCCGGATGCCATAGAGCTTGAAAGACGGTTTACCAAAGTCTTGGTGAGTAATCTTTTACTTACCAAGTGTCTCACCCTTTGCCACGATCATCTGCTTTTTTCTTTTATTGGTTGATGGCGTGACGTAGGATCTAAATACTTTATTTCTGTCCCTCTCTTCTTTTTCTCCCTCTTTCTTTCCTTTCCTTTCCTTTCCCTTCCTTCCCTTTTCTTTCCTTTCCTTTCTTTTCCTTTCCTTTCCTTTCCTTCTCTTCCTCCCACACTTCTCACATGCATATCCTATACTTTACTAATATGTATCTTTCTTTCTATAAAAATTCCTTATACTACACATTTGTATACGATTAAAGTCTAAATGCCAGTTGTTGTTTACAATAGTATTGATATGTAAAATTTTTCTAAGTAAAATCTTATTTAATATATTAAGTTAATCGGTATTCTTAAAAGGACAATTTATCCATTATTCATTGATACATGAGTCTTAAATATTTGCTAAGAATTATGAAATGATAGGAAGAAGGAATAATGTAAGAATCTTTAGTTGATCGGTTTTATATTTGTCACTTTTATATATACACACATAATAGATAAAATAATATAGATGTTCTCTTTCGATGCAAATATTGTACTTGTTGCAGTCGCAAATATAAAGTTTTTTTCTATCAATTATTTTGTCCTATATAGGTTAGTTTCTGTAAGAGTCCTAAGATGAAAGCCTAGCATGAAAGCATTCTTTGATTCTATTTATAGATTCCACTTGCGATACTTGAATCCATTCATCTTGCTCGATTAAGTAATTAATGTAAATAATAAATAAATGAATAAAACTTTGATTTCATCCGGATTTTATTTTTCTTATTAAGCTATTTCCAAAGGAGCTTTTAAAAATATAAAATGTAAATATATAATATACGTAAATAAATGAATAATAAAAAATGATATATATTAGTATTAGGAATAAATTGTATATAAAATATACATTTCAATGAACGATATTTGTTTGAAATCCTTTATCTCATTGCTGAAACGTTGAACATTAATGGCACTGACGTCACATGTGATCCACGGCTACTGGCTACTTGCACTGTGCACCACATGAATGACGCAATCTTCTTACAGTTAAAAGACCTTGATCTTCCCCGTCGTTCCGCTCTTCCTCGATTTTTCCCTTTTTCTCGTCTTTACTTTTTGTCTTTCGCCAGATCCTTCCAACGATTCAGCTCACCCTTACGTTTCTTTCAGCATGTACGGCGAGTTGAAATCGAAAGTCACCATTAAAATTTATACTTCCGATAACGGGAATGCATTATCGTTCGCGTCCTTCGCCACATCATTTCCGAGTTGTTTTTTTTTCCGTTTTACAATTAGTTATTTCCCCTTTTTTAGTAAACTTTTAATACTTTAAAAACGATGGCGATATAATAAGTCTTCTTCGTTAAAAAAAAATAAGAAAAAATAATAGATAATAAATATCAATTCTTTTAAAATGACAAATATAAATATGTCTGGTTTACAAGTATTATTTTAACTGAATATAACTTAATTTATTTATTTTACGACTAAATTATATGTATATATTCATATGGATGAATGAGTTTGTGTCTTTTTTAAAAGTAGCATAAGTCCATTTGTTCTTATTTTGTGAGATATTTAAGGGTTATAAATATGTTATATATGAATTTTATTATTTGATAACAATTAATAAAATAAGATTTTTTGGACTGCAATATACTTATACCACTTTAAATAAAACATTTATGCATATATATGTAGACATTTTTTTTGATAAATTCTTTAGGATATTGTACAATATTGGGTTTTTATTAATAATATGAAAAGAGGTATGTGCCTAATTGAAATTAGTTTTAATAGATTTTTCTTTTTTTTTTTTAAATTAGGCTTATAATTAAAAAAAAAAAATAAATAGTAGATACTACTGTATTCTCTATTGAAATAATAATTGGTATCTTACATCGAAATAAATAACATGACATATGACAATGATACACAACATTTGATAATGTTTACTATTTTATATTTAAATATATAAATAAAATTATTGTTATTATTAAACTCTTTTCTATAGGTTTGAGGAACTTTTTTACGAAATCTTCTCAACTCATTGTTAATCCATCACCTTTCCGCCTCTAATCGTACAGGTACTAGTTTTTTTCGATTAGGCGAGGCTGTTGAAAAAATAAAATTATTAGTATTTTTTATTGATAACTAGTAGTATTTTATATCTTATAAAAGAAAGAATACATATATCAGAATTGAAATGAATGTTATATATTATTATAAGTATAGTTTTATTGGAAAATGTTTGGTATTTTCTATTATTTTATATTTAAATAAATAACATTGTAGAGTATTTGATTTACTGAACTACTTTATAATTTTTTATATCTGTATAAACAACACTAGTATTTTTTATATAGAAAATTTCGACATTATTTATTAGCTTACTTAATAATTATATAATTACATAATTACATTTCTTCGGGACGCAATAAAGATAATACAATATAGT
>NW_014569578.1:1084758-1113971 GCF_001313835.1 Polistes canadensis
CTATAAAAATTATTATTATTATTATTAATAAATTATTGATTATTATTATTATTATTAATAAATTATTGTTGTTTAATAATTATATGAGATAATAATAATAATACTTTTTTTTTAAATTTAGAAGGTTAAGCGACAATCAAGTGCTTTGAGATTAAAATTTAAAAAAATTCGAAAAGGAGAGTTAGTCACTTTGACCTGTGAACCTGTTTCATATATTAAATTAATTGTAATCATGAGTATAATAAACGTTAAATGATCTACTCATTTATTTTGTTGTTTATTTCAGGCATCTATGGATCTACCACCGGATAAAGCAAAACTTTTGAAACAGTACGATAACGAGAAAAAGTGGGATATCATATGCGATCAGGTGAGTATGCTGAATGGATGAAAAATAAATAAATCAAAATTAACAATTGGCTGTGGAAAACGCAAAACAAAAATAGCCGGGAGAAAGTTTGAAATTTGCAACAGGTGGTATGCTTTCATTCAGGTCTATTTTTATAGGCCACTTTTACGCGTTATAGAAGCATCAATTTTAACTTTCTTGTTTAGAATACAAATTTGTTGAAATAATTTTTTCCTTATTCTTTATGAAAAAACAGGTACGATTTGCAATTTTGATTTTTTTTCTTTGCTTAATGTAACTAAGAATACAATAATATTAATGCATTGCAATATTTTGTAACTTTTTTTATTAATTGATTATAATCCAAATTGATACAAAAAAATTGTATTTTTTTTAAATTCTGTTTGTGTCATTTCTTAATTGTAGAGAAAACTCATTCTATCAGTGATTAAAGTTTACAAATACTATAAGTGCAAATCCAGTTTCACCGTAAATAACTTATATAAGAAGCGATGAATATATTTTTTGAATATATTATTTTCATTTTCAAGTATAATGTATTACACACAAAAGATTTATTTTATAAGATTATGAGTAAATTATTATAAAATCAGGGTTACTGAATATCTGTAATAATCCAGCATAGATTGAAAATTTTTTTTTTTTTTTTTTCAGTGGATTATACTTTAATAATGAAAATTCGTTTAGTATATTCAAATTGAGTACTAAACGGTCAAATGATTGTATATAAATTTCTTTACGTAGCTTTATGAGAATTATAATTATCAATATCGTTCTTTTTATTCTTTATAGCTTCATATGACTTTAAAATCGCATACTGATGTATTCATATTTTTTCTGTTTAATTTAAGGGGTCCGACAACCAACCAAGATTGCACAAGAAATAGGTATATTCTAAAACAATTTATAAACTCAAAAATATAAAATGAAATAAGTTTTATTACATACAGCTTCAGGAATGGCTCAAATAAATTTTTGACAAAAATATTTAAATATATATAGATATTTCCGTGGAGGTTCTCTGTACGACACTAACCGTCGTAACTGGCTGTAGGTGTATTACCGTCATGTGACATCTGGAAAAAGATTCAGCTTATTTGTAAATAGTGTTATTACAATGTAGCGTACGAATTTTTTTCAATTATCGGAGAATTCATAAAATTGGGATTTATTTCTTCGACTCACTATAAATTCCTCGATAGTCGAAAAAAAATCTGCATGTTATATTATAGTGACAATATTAATAAATAATCTGATTTTTATATTTTAGATACAACATGACAATGATACACTTCATTTGCAACCAGCTACGTGGATGTCTAGCGGAGATTTTCTGTGGGAATATTTGCGCCGTCACTATTTTTAAATAATTTTGTCAACAATTTATTTGCAGCATTCCTGAAGCCGTATTTGTTCGAAAATGAACATATTTTGTTTTAAAATTTCGAATTTATGAATTTGTTTAGAATATATTCATTTTTTGAGCGATCTAGAAGTGGCCAGACCCTTTAATTTTTTCTCTTAATATGACGTACACAAATTACTTTATAATCTCGCTTTGGTAACGAGTTAGATTTTTTATAGCGATTATCAACTCTAACTGGATATATCGGAATAAATATATTTTGAAAAATTGTTAATTAGTTGTTAATTTGTATTTATAGGTTGATAATATGTTACTGTGTTCAAAGATGTTCTGCGGGGAAGATAGGAAAGTTTTGTAACAAAATATTATATATAAGAGTAGGTATAAGTATGTATGAATAGTAATAAAGTATTGTAATCAAGTCCATTTATTGAGCCAAACAGGCTGTAAATTAAATAAATATCAATCTATCTATTTAAAGGTTGATATTTATTGGTTTCATATATATAAATTTTATTATAATTACGAACCAAATTAAGATTTCGAAGGGTCAGTACTACAAATTGATTCTTATTTGCATTCAATTGTAAAAAATATTATTATTGTTAAAAATCGATCATTTGACTGATTACGGTTTAAGCAGTTATAAATTTGTTGGTAGGTTTAGTGTTAAATTTGTTTGCAGTTCATTGTTTATTTCCTATGCTTTTGCTTCTATAGAGGTGACGTAGATACCAGTGATATTAATTTTTAATACTATTGTTTAACTATTTATAAAAGGAAAATGTACTTTAATTCTATATTACAGTATTCCCATTGGTATGTAGAACATTGTACAATAAAAAGAACAGAAAGTTGCAAATTTTATTATTTACATTGTTTCTTGCATTCTTCGATTAGTATTCGTTATATAATATGATAATTTGTATTGATTACAGGAAAGGGTGCAAGCGAAAGATCCACCATCGCATTACTTGGCAAAATTGCGTACATACTTAGATCCAAAAGCGTCAAGAAGTCATCGAGTATGTTTGTTTTAAGTTTTGTTTTTCTTTTTTCTTTCCACCTCTTTAATTATAATTTTCTTTAACATTTGATTGATTTATTTAAAAACGATTAATAGATAATTTGTATTATTTAATTAACATACGAATTATATGTGAAATAATCGTCAAAAGCGTGATGTTGTTTAAAGCTTTTTTGTCGTTTTGATAAGAAACATACGTTTTAGTTCCGCTCAAGTTTATATTTATACCAGAACAAGCTACTTTTATCAGACGGATACTAATGACTACCACAGTCGTATCGTTTCCTTACATTCTTTCAGAAAAGAAAAATGGTCGGAGAGTCAACGTCGACCCAAGTACTTCGAGATTTGGAAATCTCCTTGCGTACGAATCACATAGAGTAAGAAAAGATAAATGTTTTATATTATCGAGCGATAATTATGGTCAATGCTTTCAGATAATTTATCTATCTCATAATAAGTTGGATTATCATCAGGAAGTATAAATTACATCCTGTAGTAAATGGTGAAAAGAAACCTTGCATGTAATTATCTATTTATAAATGAATTACAAAATGTATTATAAAGATATTTCGATATTTAACATAAAATGCATGAATTTTTAAAACAATTAAAATCATTTTAAATAAAAATTAAAATAGTTAGAAAATCAGCGGTTTCTAATTTTCTGGGTTCAATTGAAATCAATTAAAAAAATTAAAAAAGAAACTGGGAAACAATTGTAATATGCTGGGATTTTAATTTAATTTTTACACAGATGTCATCTTGTCACATTACAGCTTTTATACATTCATTTTGATGAGTTTAACAATAAAGTGTATATACAGGGTGTCCCATATAACTCTAGTCACGATTTTTCAAATATTTGCGATAACCTGACATAAAAATACTTTAAACAAAGGTTGATCTGGTTTTGATTGACTATACATTGCAATAAAAAAAAGTTCGAAAACAATTTTTTTTATGTTTTTTTAAGGCTACCATTATTTTTTTAAATGGCACTTAGTATTTTTGACTTTACAGTATTATAGCCCGTATTAATACGAATTTAACGATATAGTATACTATGACCTTTGGATGACCTTGAAAGCAAAGAAATGAAAATTTCTTTATTTTCTAACTATTGTTTAAAGTATTTTTTTTGTCAAGTTATTGCAAATACTTGAAAAATCGTGACTAGAGTTATGTGGGGACATCCTGTATATGTATATTTTTATTCTAAATTCAAAACATAAATATAATAAATTAAAGCTATCATACACATAAAGTTAATTTAACTATATAAATATTCACAAAAACAATCTATTTATTGTTTGTTTTTGTGTTTGTTTGGGACACATAATTTTTTTAAATAAAATGTATAATCTTTAACTTGGAACTGCGTACAGTTTATTGCAGTATTTGTTTTTAATAAATATATACGAAGAGAAAGTTCTCTCTATCGTTATTTCATTTTTCTGCTTACTTCTAAAACAGCAAACACGTAATGTATCCCAGGTTGAGAAACACTAAGTTAGATTGCTAACATAAAATAAATATTGAAAATTTAATTTCTTTTTGTCCTCTTATGACCGCCGTAAAAATTATAAAAGCGGATCAATAAAATCATATACGTTTCAAGCTGACGGATTCATGTGTATTATTTTGTTGCCTTTTTGGATTTGTATTATGATCATAGAAATGTTTTAGGTGGGTAAGGGAATTCTTGGACGAGGAGAACCAAGGACTGGACGCGCTGATAGATTATCTTAGCTTCAGATTACTTATGATGAGACACGAGCAACGTCTTTTGGAATCTCATACAAATTCTGAAGAAAAATTGCAGACCAGTAAGTTCCTTCGTATATCTAAACTAGTTGGTGTTTGCTCTTCGCGTCTCCTGCATAAAATGAAACAAAAGTACTTTTATTTATTTGGTCAGTATTTGTAAATATTTTAAATCAATATTTAGCAAAATAAATTGGTTTTAGCAAAATATGAATATTTTGGTCAGTATTTTATAAAATAAATTATTCTGTATTTACGAATATTTTCTTCGGTATAAATAATAGTTTGTCTGTATTTCAACATACGTTTTGTGCTGCATAGGTCATCTACTGCCTGCTTTTTAAATCTTTTGTTCAGGCTATATAAAATTTTCTCTATTTATATATAGGACGTGTAGGATCCATACGGTTTAAATTGAAAGTTACTAAAAATCAATTTGGCTAACATGCTAAGTAGATTTTCAGTATTTATAATAGGGATAAGTTTGTGTTAGAGTTATCTATTGACACAAAAAACATACTAATATTTTATTATAAATACTGATTATTTATTTAAAATATTGACAATTTTTCTATTAATTAGAATAATTCTGACCACTTATATTACATACTAATATTTTATTATAAAAACATTGATTTATAATATAGTTATTTTAAGATACATTTATTTCAAATATACAGGATGATTCCCTAACTCTTGCCACCAAAATATAGCTCCGAAAGTATGATAGTAGCAGAAAAGTTTATAGAACAAAAGTTGCATGAAAAATTCGCGAGAGTATAATATGACGTCAATTTTTTTTGCTAGGTTTAGTCGCTTCCGAGATTTAAGGGTCAAGTTTGTTTTTTTAAATGGAATGCTATATTTTGGTACTTATTTTCTGATAACGGCTGTCGTGGCGAATCCAACGATGTGCAACATTAAATACAGTAAATATTTATTAAATATAGAGGAATTCATTAAATCTGACTATGACCGACTGTTCCGTCCTTTGTCAAACACCTAAAGGGTGACGCAACCCTGACGCACGCACCACGCAAGCACGATGCGGAGGAGCTGTATCATGGCTGGCTGGTTCGCCAGACTTGACCTTTGTTGACTTCAAATACCTTAATGTTGCATATCGTTGGACTCACCATGACAGCCGCTATTAAAAAATAAATAATAAAATGTTTTATTCTATTTAAAAAAACAAACTTGACCTTTAAATCTCAGAAGCGACTAAACCTAGTAACCAAAAATTAACGTTATATTTTATATATAACAATATAATATAAAACTATATATATATATATAGTTTTATATTATATTGTTATTATTATATATATATATATATATATATGAAACAGAATATATATATAGTTGAAACAGGCGGTTCTACACATTTAAACAATGGATGTTTAAGACCATCTCTTCACGAACTTAAAGACAGTCCAAGTGTAAAACGCAGATCCAGACATGTTGCTCGTTTAAATATGGGCGAAGCTAAGGATGATATTCATGTTTGCATACTTTGTATGCGTGCCATTATGAATAACAAGGTATTACCTACAGATTTAACCTAAATATAAATATTCAAGTATCTGTCATTTATATATAATATTTTTGCAGTATGGTTTTAATATGGTTATACAACACAGAGAAGCAATTAATTGTATCGCACTTAGTTTAATGCACAAAAGTTTAAGGTAAATTTATAAAGTAACCAAATCAATCGATAGATACTATAATTTTATAAATATGATTTTATCAAAGGTTCTGTTATAATTAGTTTGTAAACATAATATTTTGTTTATATTTGCAGGACAAAAGCTTTAGTCTTGGAACTTCTTGCGGCAATTTGTTTAGTGAAAGGTGGTCATGAAATTATTTTATCGGCGTTCGATAATTTCAAAGAAATTTGTATGGAAAGGCGAAGATTTACTACGCTCATGACTTATTTTACGCAGTACGATAGTTTCCATATAGAATTCATGGTTGCCTGCATGCAGTTCGTGAATATAGTAGTTCATTCTGTGGAAGACATGAACTTCCGAGTACACCTGCAGTATGAATTCACAAAGTTAGGCCTCGATGAATATTTAGAGAAACTTAGACATACAGAAAGCGAAGATTTACAAGTTCGTATTTCTCATTCATTTTTTAACAAATATAACTTTAAAGAAGTGGTTCCCAATCTTTTTTACTTGTTTATCAATTGATACCGAATTTTCCTACAAAAAGAAGCTTTTTTCTGGGGAAACGATTGTAGGAACAAATGTAAGATAATAAAAATTGCATTCAAGAAGTTAAATACAAACAAAGAACATCAAAAATTAATGTTAAGGCTTAATATATAGTATATTAGGTTGGCCATAACAGGTCTTTGTTGTTTTTTTAAGTGTGAATAACAAACCACATAGATTTTTCATATATATAATAATATGCACTATTGGCTAAAAGTTTGGAACCATAACGTAAATTCAGAGAAAAAGAGTATTTATAAGAAAAAATGAATGCTTTTAGAGTAATCGAGGTACATTTATTATGTGAGTAGTATATTTTATATTTTGTATTATTCTTTTTTTTGGCAAGGAATGCGAATTTTTCTTTAAATTAAAAAGAAGTACCTCTTATAAAAAAACCGCCTTTATTTTTTATGACATACTGACATATTGCGGATATCCTGGCAATTCGTTTCCCGAGTGTTTCTAATTTAATATTTTTCCATACTTGTAATAGTTTCAATGATGTTTCATCAGTAAAGAAATTCATTACGAGCATTGTCCTAAACTGGATGTATAAACTATACAAGAGTATTGAGGACATAAGAAGATGCTAAAATCTCTGAAAACATAATTCAATTTGTTAATATTTGATATAATAACAATAGATTATTTCAAAAGTTATGAGTATATTCGATTTTTATGAAAATCAACAATTTCAAACTTTTGGTCTGTAGCATGTATATATATAATAAAAATAAAAGTAAAAAATATAATAAACTTTATTAAACACTCAATCGCATAATTCCAAGTACTATTGCCGATGATTAACAAAGGTAGCGACTCCAAAAACAGAATGTGATAGCAATACTGCCTAACGCATTGCTGACTGATTGCAAGTTATTTTTTCCTTCTCCCTTAGCAATAAAGAGCAACTTGTACATGTACGTGCATTAGGACCAGCCTCTTTTCAACCAGCAGCCTTACATAATTATAAAGTGGCGGCATTCAATTTATTACGATATTATTATTATCTCTATCATTGTTTAATTTTTTGTGCGTACTCCTAAAACATTAAAATGTATCTCTTGAAGATCCCATGTAGTATAGGTTGGGAATTACTACTTTAAGGATATATATTTTGTTGGAAATAATAGAGTACATAATACTTGATCATTGTAGGTTCAAATCTCAGCTTATCTAGACAATGTATTTGATGTTGCTGCTTTAATGGAAGACAGCGAAACGAAGACTGCGGCATTAGAAAAAGTAGCTGAATTAGAAGATGAACTTGGTCATGTAAGTTAGAATAAGTAATTGTGACTTTATAAAATAACTTTATGATAAAACATTGAAATAGTTCATTTTTTATTTTGGTTTCTTTTTTATTTTATAGGCACACGATAGAATGGCTGAGTTAGAACGAGAGTCTTTAGCTAAATTAGCAGAATTAGAGACTGAATTAGGTGCATTGAAGATAGAATACATAGAAGTTTCGGAAGCGCGTAGAATAGCGGAGGAGGAACTCACTGCACTCAAACGACAAAAACAAGATTCTGCGCGTAGGCAAAGTGTTTTGGAAAATAAGATAATTGAATTGGAGACCCTTACTGGAACTCTCACGAAAAGTTCGTCAGGTAACGTCGAGCATGACTCTGCGAGATGGAGTATTTTGATCTAAAGATTTAAATATGTATCATCGTTATTATAATTGAGGATTTAGGACAAAATTATACTATTTGAGGGACACGTCTGGTGATGAAAAAAAAGTTTTCTCAAGATCATTTTTTACAAAATGCTCATTCATTTATGAAAATGGTAGCCATGAATATTGAGTCAATTTTCGTACTATTCCTTCTACTATGTTTTTTTAACTTTAACCAAAGAAAACATATGGCTTATTATAGTTGTTTGAATTATTAGACATATTTTCAAAATATTTAACAAATGAATTACCTTTTAACATTGTACCTGAATATTTTTATATTTAAAAAGGCACAATTTGTGCAAAAAAGACATTAGTAAGATTCAGTTTATAAACATATCAAAGACCTCGAAATTTTTTAAAAGAAATACCCCGAAAAAAGATTATCTTACCGCAACAAATACCCCCTTTCAAATAGTATAACTTTGCCTCAAGAACTTTTTTCATACAATCATGAATAACAGAGATATTTAGATGTTCCAATTTAAATGCGTCTATTCTGTGTAGTTAACAAATCTCAGTCAATAGAAATTAGTAATGATTTTTGCTTGTTGAACAGCCAATATGCGAAATGGAAGTGCAGTGAGTCCTTTAAACAATCCTGATAATTTCGGTGCGGAGAATACTATATCATCTGGACTAAGTACAGAACAACTGTCAACGTCAGAAGAAATTAATAATTTGACGCCAGCTCCACCTCCTCCGCCTCCACCACCATGTCCACCACCACCACCTATGGCACCTCTTTCACCAGGCGATCACAAGTTACCACCACCTGCACCTGTACCACCACCACCAGCTGGCATGATGCAAGCACCTGATGGAGCAATGACAATTAAAAGAAAAGTATATATACATTCGGTTGTTTGTAAATAATATTTTGAATTTAATATTCATCAAACCTATACCAAGTCATACTTCATATATTAGGTTGCCTGGAAAGTTTATGCCGATTTTGAGAAAAATTGTATCTATATCAATCGGTTCAAACTTTCTGTGTAACCAGATATTTGTCGATACTAGCTCTAAATTACTTATAATTACTGATTCTAAAGCATCTAAATATTATAAATATCACAAATGATTTGATATCTGTAATCCTTATTGCGACATTGCCAAATAATTACTTTGTTTTGCATACTAGGTACAAACAAAGTACAAATTACCTACCCTCAATTGGATCGCATTAAAACCGAATCAAGTACGAGGCACTATCTTCAATGAATTGGATGATGATCGATTACATAATTACATAGACTTTTCCGATTTTGAAGAAAGATTCAAGATTGGTATGAGTGGGCATGTAGCTAATGGCAATAATGAATTGGATGGCCTACAAAGCTTTCCTAGTAAAAGATTTAAAAAACCTGAAAATGTGTCCCTTTTGGAACATACGAGATTGCGAAACATTGGTACACAAAAAACTTCATACACATGTATATATATACTTAAGCTTTACACAGATACATACACTTTTTTATATTGTAGCAATATCACGTAGAAAGATGGAGATGCCAGTGGAAAAGGTAATAATGGCCGTAAATGCTCTTGATTTGAAGGTACTTTCGCTTGAAAATGTAGAATTATTACAGCGCATGGTTCCAACTGATCAAGAGGTATGTAAGCTATAATTTTGAAGATAGATATTATTTTTAATGAAAATAACCAACTCTTTGTTTATATAGATAAAAGCTTACCGTGAATATATTATCGAAAAGAAGAATATAAATCTTTTAACCGAAGAGGATAAGTTTTTGATGCAATTAGGAAAGGTAGAAAGAATATCGACTAAGCTTTCAATTATGAATTATATAGGGAACTTTTTTGATAATTTACATCTTATTACGCCACAAATACATGCTGTGATATCTGCATCAAGTACTGTGAAAGGTTCGAAGAAATTGAGAGCAGTTTTAGAAATCATTCTTGCTTTTGGAAACTATTTAAATAGTAGTAAACGTGGGCCTGCTTATGGATTTAAATTACAAAGTTTAGATACGTTATTAGACACAAAGTCTACAGATAAAAGGATGTGCCTTTTACATTATATTGTAGCAACTATACGTATCAAATTCCCAGAACTCATTAATTTCGATTCAGAACTCATGTATATTGATAAAGCTGCAACAGGTGCATAAACATCTTTTTTATATTACGATCAAAATATATTTGATTGTAATATACCATTCTTATTCAAATGACATTTTTCGTTATAGTTTCTCTTGAAAATATTATAACCGATGTTCATGAATTGGAAAAGGGCATGGATCTTGTAAGGAAAGAATTTGAACTGCGTGGCAAAGAAAAACATAATACGGTATTACGCGACTTTTTAAATAATTCAGAAGAAAAATTACGTCGATTGAAATCTGATGCTCGAGCTGCGGGTGAAGCTTTTAGAGAATGCGTTGAATATTTTGGCGAGAGTCCCAGACAAGCTGATGCAAATACCTTCTTTTCACTTCTTGTTAGATTCGCAAGATCTTTTAAGGTACTATCCTTAATCTAACATATAAGTATAACGCTGTTGTAAACACGAATAATAAGATTACAGTAATATGAATATTTGTATCATTAACAGGCAGCGGATCAAGAAAATGAACAACGTCGTAGATTAGAAGCTGCTGCTGCGGAAGCTTTAAATACATCCGAGCAAGTTATTAAACGAAATAAATTGAATCAGAAGAAACAACAGGTGTGTTATATATCATATTCTTTTTATATACTTTTTATGGATATAATTGGCTTAAAAAGGATATTAGTGACATTGTGCTATTGATTAGAAGTTTGGACAAATTATTATGATTATTAGGATACATAAAATAAAATTTATAATAATATTAGTATACCAATATTTTAATTTGCCATACAAACATATATATGTACACGCATATAAATTAGTTCATACTTTTATTAATAGCACATTTTACATCAAAGGTAGTACGCTTATAGTATCAATAAATATACTTGTTTCGATCGAAACATTTTTAATAAATAATACAAATATTAGAAAGATATACATAATTTTGTTCATATTGAATCTGCTTTTTTTGTTGCTTTGTTATTTAACTGTCCTAATACTAATACTATATAATATTAATATGCTATATTTCTCTAAACAAAAATATACTTATCATAAAAGAATCAAACTGTTTGCTATTACTACAGTTGATATTACAATGATCAATATATGTTATTATGGTGTTGCTATCTTTCTTATTCTTTTATTTTAGTTACATATTTTTTATTTAACTTTAATTTCTATGCGAATTGAGCATGCTCAAATTCAAAGAATAGTATAGAATCATCTCTTTATTGACGGGCACGCTTTATGATTATGACATATTTACTTTAAAAAACAATATATTCTTAATACGTGTTAAGAATGGGAATGTATTCTTAACTTACTTTTCATTCCAACACAAGTGGATCTATCATTGAATGTCGTTTTATCTATGAAGAAGTGTTACTGTTTTTTAAGTATGCTTTTTATCACTTATATTGCCTTATAATTAAAGCTCAGACTTGAAAAATCTACTTTGAGTTGACATAGAACTTCATATTGAAAAATAAAAATAATTAAAAGATACAATTAAGTTTTATTTTGAAAAATATAAATGATTATTTATGTGGAATCGAATACTTCCATTCAAAATAAAAAAAGGCATTCGTGAGGAAGTTTACCGAAAGGCTCTGGGTAGCTCAAAGATTAAAGCAGTCGCCCAGAAAGCAGGAAAACTCGGGTTCGAATCCCGGTCCAGTCAACCCAACGGTCCAATTTTTTCACGAATCCTACAATTATGAAGAAAATAATGTTTTATGCTATTTGTTATGTCATCTCTATACAAGTTTCACAATGTATGAGCATATTATCAAATTGGGGCTTTATTTATATTATATATGCTATATCATGAATTATATTCCTTTGAAAATTTACTTACAGTCAGTTCACATTTTTCTATCACAAGTAACATCTAAATGTGGTGATTTGAATTTGCAATTTAACTGTTTAGTCGTTGATAATTTATTATTAAGCAAAATGATATTTAACATTGTAATAAAAAGTTTGGAAAGATTGAAAAACATTTAAATTTATACTAGGCAAATTTAAAAGTAAATTTTAAAAAATGTTAATAATTTTACTGCATGTTGTGAAATAGCATGATTACTACGGGGAGTATTAATAACTTTATCAATTGACATCATTTTATGAGTGTTCTTGTAGTATTTCCTATTTTTGCCTTTCCAAACAGAATATATATATATATAACAGAATCTGATAACTTATTTGTTACATATTTATTTGGATTTAAAGTCACCGAAATTTTGCTGTAACTCGAACAAGACTCTGTTGCACCGGCATCTTAATGAACTCAGAAGGAGGTCAGAACATAACAATACAGAAACAATTCACAACGTGTAAGTCCATCCTAACTCACTGCCTATCCTTAAGATTCCTTCTGATTAGGAATAGCAACTTTTGATTACCAAATAAATAAAAATAAAGTCTATTAACAAAATCATACAATTAACAACTATTTACAACAATCTGTTTGTATTTGTTAGCATATAGTAATATAATTAATTAAAAAAAAGAAATAGTGGAAAAAGTAATATAACATAAGTAAAACATATTCTAGCATTTAAATGCTTAATATTTTTTATCTTTATACATTGATTATGTTGTTTTATTAAATTACGAGCTGTCATAAATATGACAATGAATTTATTAATAGAAGTTTCATAAATTTGTCAGGAGGAGTCTTAACCAACAGTATATCCGCAAAATTAAAATTTTTACAAAGTGAGCATAACTGATACACAATGCTTACCATGTAAGAGTTTTATTCGTATATTTGGTCATTAAGAATTTAACATTGCGTTATCACATATATTGCTCCTTTAAAATGAACAAAATGTATTTACAAAATAATCTATTTGCATAAACAATATTACATTATCCTATTTTAAATATAAGCATACAAATATTATTCGCGCAAAATAACAGCTCCTATTCGGAAATAATATTTTATATAAATAATATATTTTATAAGGCATACTAGAAAGCATTTCAATCTTCTGATAAAACGCTGTAAAATATAATTTAGTAACGAATGAAGATAGGCAATGATTAATACAAAATGAAATTTAATTTTTTTATATATTTAATTTTTATAGATTCGGAATATCAAATATTAAAGTGTAGGCTTGTATGACATATATTTATTGATATTATAACATTATATCTATTTTTTGTAATATACTATTTTACCATTATTAGAATTACGTGAACTTCAATATCATATGTGCATATAGAATTGGCTAGATTATTTTCCTACAAAAAAAAGTAGAAAAAACGTTGTGCAAGCTCGAACGTGCTAGCCTATTCAAAGATGACGACGCTTGGAATCTATTAAAAAAAAGAATTGTAAACAAAAAATTAACTATTTTTACGGGGAATTCAGACGACACGCATCGCAACCATTTACTTATAAATTTGTATGTAATTATTTATTTTCGTTAATTTTCTTTATACTTTCGTTCAACTATTTTTTTATATTTTATTTATTATGTTTAATTTTCGACAACCTTCGATTCCATTAACTGTTATTCCAACAAAATTAGGAATTGCTTTAGGATTGAAGGTAAAAATTGTCGAAACTTGTTCTAACAGTTCAAATAAAGAGTAACGAGCATGTGAGTAAATTACGTGCAAAGGACCATGTATGGTAAATGATTGCTGTAGGATTCCGCTAAGTTGTTCATTAACTTCGAGTAAACACTGAAGATGTAATCGAAAATAAAAAGAACGCTAAAAAACGAATTCTCTAAGAAGTACGTCCAACTTCTCCATGAGATAACATCATGACGAATGACAAAAAGATGTACAAGAGCATAAAAATCTTTGATAAAGACATTGTTGCGATTCTAAATTCCACAAATGATCTTCATTTGATCTGTTTGACATTGTATGTAAAATTAAATGCCCCCTAGGTTCGAACCCTTAGAAATTTCGTTCAACTTTCAATTACATATAGATGCGAGTATGCATGGACTAAATGAAAGATTCTCCTTTAGAAAGATGTCGAAGATGAGATGATTCATCCTATCCATTACGTTATTTGGAAGACGATGCCAATAGAAAAATGCGTATCAATAGTAGAGGAGTAGTGTGTAAAAGTTTTAGTGCCCCCCCCCCTCCCATTTCTTTCAGTTAATTGATAGAATATTTAATTTTTCCTCTTATTAGTCGTTTCAAATATTTAAGGGATCTGGAATATGGATAATAGCATAAAATATTATATTTCTTTATATGGCGTATTTTTTATATACTGTGTGAAATGAATTTCGTCGATGTGCAAAAGTATTAGGCCACGACTTCGTACGTATGGTTTGTTTGCGTTTTCTTCCGTGTTAATTTCAAAATATGATTTACAATAAAAAAAATCTGTTTTATTTCTTTCATGAAGCCGAAACGTACGAATTTTCTCAGGTCTGTGAAATTGTGATAAAAGTTTCTTCAGAAGGAAAGAGTTCCTGTGATATTGCGACGACTGTATCAATTGGAAAAAGTACAGTTAATCGTATTATTGTTAAATATAAATTAATAAATTCGTTATGTTATAAGAATCGGAGTGGTAGACTGCGAAAAATTTCGAAACGTGTCGACAAAATCATAAAAAGGAAGTGTGCAGTAAATCCGTAAGAAACTGCAATAGATATATCACAGGAATTACGAAGGGAAAATTTTGCTGTCGTTAGTCGGAATACAGTATTTTGAAGTCTAAAGGCTGTCAGACTGATTGGATATATTGATGTAAAAAAAATATTAATTAGTAAAAAGAATTAGAAGGCCACAGAATAAATTTCGCGAAAAAATATCAGCATCAGATTGACAGAAAGTGTTTTTTTTTTCGACGAAACAAAATTTCAATTATTTGGAAGTAACGGTTGGAAGTACGTAAGGCGTTTAACAGATATCAGATATAATGCAAAATAACAAATTCCTATCGTAAAACACGGGGGTGGAAATATTAACAAAAAAAATAGAATGGTCTAAAACTTTTGCACTGTACATATAAAATATTTTATTGAAAAATGCTTTTGACCTTTATTAAGAGGATGGTACAAAATAAAAATGGACACATTGTTTCTATCATACGGATTTTGGACCTTTACAAAACTAGGCTAGTACTGACATCGAGTTCATGCTCAACGGAGCTGATTATTAGCAAGCGTCAAATTTTTCCATGAGCATAAATAAAATGTTAAGAAAATCATTGAAAATGTTAAAATAGTAGATGGAACAAATTTAAAAATAAAACATGGAATCTTGCAGATAATTCAAGATAGATGTAATGTAGATGTTATATCGAGGATGATGTAAAATGAAATAATTCATCAAATCCATGGAAGAGTACAATTTGTTTGAAAAAACTAGAATATTAGCTATTGCGAGAATTCTGGTTTTCGCAAATTTGTAATCGGATACAACGTGTTATCGACAATTGCATGAGTTATGTATATTCTAGCGGCGAAGAAGAAGGGAAAGAACAAAGACTTTCTTAATTTCACCGACAAAAGAAATACATTACTGTATATACACTACACCAATTATCTAGAGTTGATGCTTTCGATGGACAAAAATTACAAACATCTATTGATTGTCATAGATGCATTTACAAATTTGTATGGCTATATAAAATACAGTTAATGTCAGCTGCTAAAGTAATTATGAAATTACGAGAACAAATGCTAGATAATGAAAACCCGCGGAAAATTATTTTCGATTGAGAAACTGCATTTATCGTACTCATTTTTCAGGAGTATTAGTAATTGTAAGAAAATATTAAGCAAGTGCTCCTTATAATTGGAATCCCTCGTTGCAACGAGCAGGTGGAACAAGTGAATAGGGTAATAATTCCGATTTCGACTTAGATGATTGAGTCAAGCCTTTATGAGTGAAATAAATTTGTCCACCGACCATAGCAGCTGATAAATTTATTGTTTTACCGATGCGTCGAGTAGACACTGTTTGAACTGATGATAGACAAGCCAATGTGTGTTAAAGAGAATACCTTAAAGAAATTATTAACGAAGAAATTTTAATATTATTTAGCAAAAATGAGCCGAGTTGCGAGAAGAAAATTATTACTATAATTAAAAATAAACACCGAGATGATTTACGAAAAACGATGGAAGAAGGTCAAGATATCGAATCGGAGATATTGTGGTGATTCAAAAAACTAAGTTTAGTCCAGGTTAGAAGTTCTACAAAAAATTCCGTGATCCGAACAGAATCACAATGGTAATTGTGAAATAATAGTTACAAAGTCAAATAAATCGGTGAATACCAAGGACCACTATTAACAAGCACATCAACAGATAATATAAAACTATGATTGCAACCGTTGGAGTGCTAATATAAAACGAACTCTGAAAAAGATGAGAAAAATGAAGCAGAGAAATTTAATGACCAGCGACCAGCTTGTTCCTCATCAGTTGTCAAAAGAAGCGAAGGCCTCAGTGGAGATTATATCGAGAAAGGATATTAACACAGAATGACTGGGTGTAAAATAAGCTAAATTATTAAAATATAGGAAAAACGAATAGAAAAGAGACAATGTCTCAAATCCATAAAAAAAGTAGAAAAGAACTGTAAACAAAATAATTAATAATTTTCATAGGGAATTTAGACGACACGCATCACAATTCATCGAGTTGTAATTTTTTATTTAATTATTTATTTTCATTAGTTTTCTTTATTCTTTCGTCTCATTATTTCTTTATATTTTATTCATTATACTTAACTACGATTCCATTAATTGTCATTTCGACATATATATATATATATATATATATAAAATACTTTCATTATTAATAAAATTACTCATAGCTTACCAAAATGTTATCCTAGCTGTATGCCTGCTTCTCACAATTATAAGCATATTTTCATACTTATACATATATATTTATTTATATATATACTAAATGTTTATCATTAACAAAATTGAAGAGATGCATTAGCATGTCACAGCTTGCATTCATGTTGCTTGAGAGAAATTCTCTATTACTTTCTTTCCTTGGAAGTATCATAACTCTTTATTGATTTAAATAGAATTTCAGAATAAATATTTCTTCTTGACAGCGTATTATATTTTATAGGTTTTTATAGGTATACAGTATTATACATGAATCTGAATTATAATTTTAAGATAATGATAATTATTTGAAAAGTAATTATAAATTGACTTATAGCAATCATTTGTAACATTAATTTATTTTTCATCACTCTAGGATGCTGTCATAAATGAACTCAAGAATAAAACCAGGCTGGTTCAAGAGAAGAAACTTTTACAACAAGATGAAGTGTATAATGGTGCTCTAGAAGATATACTTCTTGGTCTTAGATCAGAACCATATCGTAGAGCAGATGCTGTAAGACGTAGTCAACGTAGACGAATTGATAATCACAGACTTTCCCGCACTGCCGAAGAACTTGAATTTTAAGTGAGAATAAGATATAGATCAGATATTTAATAAGTCTTATCTATTAAAAATAATCTAACTGTTTAAAGAATATTACAAATTTCTAGCAGATAATTTTTTTTAAACATACTAGGCTGAAAATATATAATATTCAAAAATTTAGTAAATAATTACGCACAAATCAATGTGATGTTAAAATTTAATGAATAACGAAATGTATTTCTTAATAGATAAATTTTTGATATGTGTTTTCTAACGCCTCATAAAACTGATATTGAAAATAATTTTTATATGAATATACCAACTATTTGTAATAAGTTTGAAGCATAATATTTGAATCATATTATATATTTAAAATTCAATGGTTTATCTGATAGTGGGGGTGCTATTTTCAATTTTGTTTATAAACGTTCTTATGCATAAATGATATTTATGCTCATACACCTTTATATTATTCATTAAAGACATGGAAACATAATTTTTTATAAAACACATACTATAATTTTTGAAAATAGAGGAGTTGCGAAGCACTTTATTCCAGCGAAATTACAAATAGTATATATAATTATAATACCTAAGATGTAAAAAGTATAATTATTATACAAAGTCTTTATATTATGAGTAAAAAGTAAGACATATACCATCGAAGAAGGAAAAAATTATGAAATAGACATCTTGTAATTTCTCAACCCTGATGTAACAGCGAAGAATGATATTACTGCTAAATTGTAATGAAAAAAAAAAAAAATCCTACAATTGTATACATATATAAAAAAGTTCATTATTATAATTTATTGGTTACTATTATATATATCATGCATTTAAATTTTCCTATGGATAAATGGCATTTAATTCTACCAATTATTTAACGATTTATTTCACATTGGAATTAATGATACATACTATAAGATTACAAACCAAAAGTATTTATTGTTTTTTTTTATATATATTCTATTGTGCAACTAATGACTACTTTTTTGACAACATTCCACAGATTACACTAGAACAGTGTTTTATTAGTCATATTATAAGGCTCGTATGCAGGTCTATTCTGTGATTATAAAAGTGTAATGTGGTATGTTTATAGTTTTCCATTGTGGAATATTAAAAATATACTTACGTATATATATATATATAGAGTGTTGAATTAATCAGTGGTTGTTTTGAGATTACAAGAAAATTATTTTGTCGTCTTATCTTTCTAAGATAAGATTAAAAAAAATTCATATTTTAGAATATAATATTACTGAAACAAAGATAGTGATTTAAATATCATTGGACTTTTTTATGCATATAGATGCTATTTTTGTACTATATGAAAAAGAATGGCTGGTATGACACCTATTACATTACATTCCTTTGAAATCACATACCATACTTGAGTTATTTATAGCGTAATAAAAGTATAGCGATATACATTGTACTTTACAAGCATGTCTGATGATATATTTATTCATTCAAAGTTTTTCTTAAACAAATTTTCTTAAACGGACAATATTTGCAATTTTGATATATACATAATTTTTAGAAACTATATTAGATTGAATATACATCTATAAAGATATAAATAATATCATTTAACATCAGTCAAGATAGTCACATATATTTAAAACTATGTCTATAATGCAATACTATATTCACTTTTTATATGTTTTGGATATATAGTATTAGGAGAAAAACAAAATGTGTAAATAATGTTGTAATATATGAAACATTTCATTATAAAATAATGTAATTATATTATTGCTTAAGCTTAAATTACCAATGTGATGTTTACGTAAAATATTCGTACATTACATGTGCTCTACTTCTTGTCGATATTGTAATACTTGAGATATAGTATGTCGAAATTGGATTATATGATTTTTAAATAATTAGTTATAAATATTTTGTATTGTTTGTTTTGCTCGAAATTGTATGCATTTAAGTGTGTTTCTATTTGGATCATTATAAAAAAATTAACATATAATTTATATGACTATCGATGATCCATGACATATGACATCGATTATTAATACATATTATTCTGAATTTGTTAAATTTTTGTTATTGTTAAACATACCTACATGTATCATACACGTATTTGTACATGAAAGAACTTAAAAAAAGCTGTAAATTAAAAGTTTAATTAAAAGTTCACATTTGATATGTAGATTCTGTCTAGTCATTGTTTGTATTTTATAGAAATAGGATTTTTATTATCCTACAAAAGACAAAAAAAGTATTTTTTATTAACACATTAATTAAATATGAAAACTAACTTTAATAGGACAGGATCGAAAAGAATTCCATAAAAAATTATATAAAAAAAATTATTTTACATCTAAAAACACAAGGCTACTTTCATATGTAATAGATGTTATTATCGTTTTTTTTTTTATTTGTGATACATATATATTGTAGTATAAATTAATAAAGAAAATACTACTACGGAAATTAAACAATTATTCGAATATACAAATATCTTATGAATTAAGATTTGAATAGAATAATAATATTATTAGTAAAACGAGTAAATTATGCATAATGATTAATATATAATCTAAAATAAAATAATTCATTACTTCGTGAACAATTCTTTTAATGCGGTTTGACATTATATTTTTACAAAATTTTGTAATATATTTCAAGATTTTATTATAAATAAATTTATTATTCAAATATCTTTTATAAATGTATTAAAATTAATACTACAATAAGTATATATATATGTAAAAATGATAATTTGAATGAATGTAAGATTATAATTTGTTTCATATAAACTATCAATTAATTAAAATATAAAAACTAAGATTGATTTAATGAGATGTGTGACAAAAATAATATCTAAACTTATATTTATTATTTATGCATTTAGTTTACATTATTACAAAGATTTGTGTAAGGTAATTTTATATACAAATATACAGTATACAAAAGGCACAATGTATCTACATACTTCAAACCATGTATAATAAAAAATGCAAATGAAATAACAAGATAAAACTTTCATATGCAAATGAGTTTATAAATAATAGATAGAAGAATATCACATTATTCAGAGAAAAGATAATAAACTTATCGACATTAGCTAATAACTGTATGGTCCTTGAAGCTCTCTATTCTACAAGAAAATAATTCTATTTTTCTTAATCCATCTATAAAAGTCACTTTTCAGTAGCGCAATATAGTATCTATTCATTGGATATCTCAAATATCGTTCTATATATGTAAACTGGAGGTAATTAAAAAATTATATACATGAATATTCAAAATTATAAAATAATTGTGCATATTTTATAAATGCATTCGCAAATTTTAATTTTAATATCAAATTTCTTTAATTTTACTAATTATTGAGAAGTATTCAAAGTATGCAACAAATTTAAGATATTTTCTTTTATTTTATAGTCTAAAAATAGGAGGACACTTTGCTTATTATAATAATAAATATGTAGATAAATAAACTGCACTAAGCAATATTTGAATAATTAGTGTTATATATATTCAAAAATGATCATTTAGATGCATTCTTAATGATATTTAATAGTAGACGTTCTAAACAAATAAAATTGAGCACTATATGTGTTTTCATTTGGTTTCATTTAAAAGTATACGTTAATGAAAAAAGTAACTGAATATAATATATTAAAAGTAAATTTTTTGATTTATCATTATAAAATTCATATAAAAATGACATATTTTCATTATAAATTGAATTAAAAGTTTACTATACAATTATTAAACAAAGTGCATAATTTATTCCAATGGAAATTCTGTAAATAGATTCATATGTATCGAATATAAGCATTCATTATATTTATAAGCTACTCTAAAGGGGATAAATATATCACCTGTATGTGCAAAAAAAATTATACGATTACGAAATAATCATACGACTTCTGTTTTGTTAATAAATTTTTTTTCTATTTAATCAATATAAATTTCGTTCAAATTTACAATATTCTTGAAATTAATGAAGATGAACGAAAAACATTTGATTAATTTAAAAAAAAAATTAACAAAAGAATTAAGATTGTTATTCCGAAAAGATTTGATTTAGAATTTATCTTATTCTTCTTGTGTCCAGGCAATATGCAAATGCAAGGCAATAAATATCCAATGAAAGATATTACAATAATTTATTTCCTGGCACAAGCTTATGAAATTGTATTACTTATACCTTATATGTGTGTTTGTTGAACGAAAATTCATTTTCTTTCTTTTGTGAAATAATCGATATTTGCTCATGCATTTTCTCTTTCTTATTTTTTCATTTAAAATAGAATGAATATTGCTATCTATAAAGTTAAAACAATATTGGAATCAGTTTTTAATGGCAATCAATAAATATTTGTCAATCACACACACAAAGACATTTTTTACTACTAGAGGCAGCATTTTTTGTTTTTGTTAAAATTTAATACACATTTGTATATATTTTAATTTAAAAAATTATACAATTCTTGGAAGCTGTCTGTTATATTATAATTAATATATATAAATAATTTATAGATTATANACAATTCTTGGAAGCTGTCTGTTATATTATAATTAATATATATATATATATATATATATATATATAGAGTGGAAGTTTATAAAGATATTTAGTCAAGATTGCGATTTCCTTCAAAATAGTTTTATAAAAATCTCAGGTGACCTTTATAAAAGTATAAATCAATAATTTGTTTCATTATTCATTCATAATTAGTATAAATAGTATAAAATCGTACCATAGAACTGTTTCAGAAAGAGTAACTACGGAGACAATCGTAATGTACTGTAAGTAAAAAATATAAATTTAGCGATCTTATAAGGCATTAAATGACTTGAATTTTATAAAATTTTTAGGAATGTACGATTACTTAAAAAACATTATTAATTACTACACTCTCAATCTTGTTTTTCCATGATGTAAGTATATAAATTTCATATGATTCCAAGAGTCAATTCTGATCATTGTTTAGTTTAAAGAAATATTATACTATTACATGTGTTGTTATTAATAGTAAGAATAATAAATATTTAAAGTATATGTTTCTATTTTCTATTTGATAATTTTCATTATACTTGATAAGAAGAACCAAGATTTTTATGTAATAGACGATCAGACTAAATACTGGAAATAACTGCTCTTTCACATTTTTGAATTATATTTCCAAAAATATTTCGTACAAAAAGCTTATAAGATAACAATATAATATATTCATCCCTACATAGATTTATAATATTATAATTTACAATTAAACTTATATAAACCAAGTTATATGGAATTTTATCTCTTTCATTTTATACTATAGCAGTCTTTGGTTTCATCAGCATCATTACATAAAATCCTTGGAGTGTAATAAAATCTGCAGTATCAAATGAAATTATTGCTTCGATGAAAATGTGTATATACTTATTTCTGATATAAAGATTTTTACAAAGATTCTACCTTGAGTAATAGGAATCTCAAGCCACATATCAAAATTGTTTTGTCTTAATATACAAATTCCATGAATATATACAAAAAGGAAAAATAATGTATTATTTGTAGAAAAAGATTTGTAAAGATTTTCTAAAACATACTATCTGTTATATTCTTCATTTTGGGCAGTTCAATATTTTTATTATTATTATTTTGACTGAAAATTATTTTATGCATTTGATAACTTAAAAATTTATAATCGGATTATTTTATATAATATATATAAAATGTATATTAATAGATAAATATAATATATAGTTAAATTATATCAAATACAGTTTAGATAATATTATTCGTATAAACTTGTACTCGAGAGTGTTTAGAAACCAAAGACAACCGTTCCAATCACAGTTTTAAAAAGAAATATTATCAATACTGATTATCTTTAAAAAACTTTTCAATGAGTACAATAGGATGTAAAATATGAAATTGCAATTGATTATCAGTCTAGATTTGCTTATTTTGATTTTACTCATTAATTTATAAAATAGTTGGTAATTGAAGGATAAGCATTTTGAATAGACGATAATATAAAATCATAAATATAAAGATTATAATATTTATATATGAAAAATAAAAAGATTTTAAATTTAACATAGTAAAGTTTAATAAGCAAATCTTCATTTTCCTTATGAACTTTTCACATAATAAGTATTTATTATCATAATTGAAATAAAATTTTACCTTTGCGATTTGCATCACTTTTATCAACTTTATATTTCAAATGTTTAATACAGTATATATATACTTTACCTCCAAATTTGATCATATATTACATCCCATATGAAATTTTCTTAAAATGCAATGTAATTCTTTCTATAAAAATTAAAATACTTCAATTATATTATGATTTTGATAACTTCAGATTATAAATAATAATCAGTACATATTTTATCATAGTTAGAAACAAATGAGTTAATATATTAACGTTTGAACACAAGTGGTTAGTCTCATTTGGTTTATATGGCATGGGGCTAATATTTGGTTTACTCTCTACTTAATGTAGTGATCATTAACAAAGATAATTAGTCTAAAGTATAAATAAGTTATATTAATGCCAGAAACAAATTTGTCTGTCTAGATAATATCTTCAGCACACTTAGCAGCACGAGATAGCAACAAGCTAAATTTCTGTAGAGTATATTAATATATGTACCGAATGAAATGTAATTTTCTCATAAAAAAAATGTATACATTAAAATTTGTAATTTATGTAACGTATAAACGCCCTTATTTACAAAATTATCTGGATTTTTAAAGATATTATAAAAATAATTATCGATAGATATAATGCACAAGAAGTTGAATACCTACTTGACACATTTTCAGACAATTTTGTCTAAATTGTCCAAATTAAACTTGCTAAATTATATAATACCTAAAAACCCGTTATTTACAAAACTGTTTAGGCTTTTAAAGATGTTATAAAAATAATTATCAATAAATGCAATGCATAAGAAGTTGAATATCAGCTTGACATATTTTCAGACAAGATAATACTTGTTTTTTGAATATAGATCAATTGTACGTGTGCTTAATTTGACGTAATTGATATAGTAATAAATAATATAGCTTATATCAACGAATATTGTCCTGCAAGAATGTAAACTCTTCTAACTGCCAATGCGAGCAATCGTAATGCTATAAATTGGCCTTTTTTATACAATTAATACTAGTACTGTATACATACCTTTTAACCATTAATAACTGCTCCTTCCATTCTTACTTTACATTATTGGAGCATTAAAGACTCCAAATTGCGATGCAAAATAGTATCCTTTACTGCATTAAAAACAACTTTAATATTTTCTGTATCAACTGCAGTGGTAAAGTGATGGAATAAAGGCTTTCTTGGGTCCTTCTTGACAGATATAAACATTTCCAATATAAAATTCTGTACATCCTTCATGGAATGTGAATCGCCAGTAAATTGTGGAAAATACCAGCGAACATTGGTATCATTTGATCTTACTTTTCTGTCCAAGAGATCAGTTTTATTTAGAAACAAAATTATTGAAACTCCACCAAATGTCATATTATTTACTATTGTATCAAAGATATTTCTTGATTCTTCTAATCTATTAGTTTCCCTAAAATAACGAACAAAATAAATTAACTACCTTTTTTACAAAAAAATTTCACAATATTTAGATATTTAACTGTATTGTTTATTACTTATTTTCTGCTATGGTCTGATCAAACTCTGAAGAAGATACAAGAAATAATATAGAGGTCACACAGTCAAAACATTGATACCACTTTTTTCTTTGAGATCTCTGTCCACCAACATCAACAAAGAGAAATGGAATATTGTTTATTGGTATTACAAATTCAGAAATTCCTTTCGTAGCCTTTCTACAGTGTAAAATATCCTGATGCGTAGGAGCATAATCCTACAAAATAAGATAGAAGTCAGTAAAATATTATAAGATTCTAATTTATGGATATTTTTTTGTTGCATCTTATGAAATAATGATATCGCATACGGAAAAAAGAATATTTATTAATGAAATATTACATTACCACTTTGGCAATCCTATCGAGGTTATCTAGAAAATATTGGACCGAATCGCTCTGGAAATTGAAGATTGTTTTATTTATTATTCATTAAAAATACATTTAACTACTTATAAAATATTATTTTTAACTAGTATCAAATCATTTATAAAGATTATTTAAAAATATTATCTTACTAATTGAAATTCTCTTCTTCTATCAAATGCTTTTTTTATAGACGCGTCCGTCCATAAACTTTGCAAAGCTGGTACGTAGTGAAGAAACAATCTAGTATCTAAAATCATGGTATTTTCAAATTTCAATAATTGATATCCAATATCATAATTTTTCGGATTTTCCCAAGGTATATTCAGCTTATCTCTTGCATCTAACAGTACTTTCATTCCTTTGATTATGTTTTTATAGATTATATGTTGATACTCTTTAATTAATTCAGGCTGAAAAATAAAAAATATTTTAATGACTTTCAAATGTTTTAATCATTAGTAGAATAGACTACGTTTATTGTGGCAAATATTAGATAAATAATAACACTTCCATAGCCAATGTATTTTAATCGCTCAATCATATGGTTCAGGTTGATATACATGAATTTAATAAAAATGAAATAGTTCAGATATGAGAATCATGATACTACATAGTATAATTAGAGGAGATAAGTGAGATAAGTAAATTGAACAAGATGTAATTAAAAAAAAAAAAAGAGAATTTTGCCATAAAAAAAACACGAGGATAATGAGGAAATGTAAAACTGGCGTGTCAGTAAGTAATATACAATCCTTCTTTTATTTCGAGAATCTTATTGAAATGAAATTGATCAGGTAATAATGCGTAATAACTTGGACACGTAACCATTCGTCATACCTCAAATTTGATTCCATGTATAATTCGCATCTGTTTAAGGAATGTTGATTTTCCACTTTCTCCAGCACCAAGTAACAAAAGTTTAACCTGCCTACGAAATGTTTGCCGATCTTTCTCCAACATCCGGTCGATTTCTTGGCTTTTGTATCGCTGCTCGATTTCCTCGGGGCTAAACTTGAATCGTAGACAACAAGTGCACGACCACGTTAGTGATCCCGCCATCTTACTATCCTTCTTTCACACCATGGACCCGTTTAACAAACTTTTATTATTTTTTCTTCTTCTAATAATTCTCTCTCTTACGTTAAATAAAGAAATGTCTTCCTCAATTTATTCCAACTTGGTCAAAGTCACGGACACACTATATTATTATGTATACTGACACACACTTATACTCCGCGCGCGTCCTCCGTCTACTCACCGCCGCAGCCGCAGCCGCAGCTACCCGCCCCCCTCTCCGCCGTCAATACGAATACACACGAGGTAGTACGAGGTTAGAATGACTACTCGAAAGAAGCAACCTGTTTTCTCAATCATATTCCTCGCTCGACCTATTTTACGCCTTATTTATAATCATTACTAATCATCTAGATAATTATGCTATTAGAATAAATAATGTCAATTGGAAATACGTACTATTCGAAGAATTGAAATAATTAGAAATCAGAAGTAGTCTTTCTTTACTATACAGAAATCTATCTACACAAAATATTACTACTAATGAAAATGATTCTTTGTTATAGACAGAGAGAGAGAGAGAGAGAGAGAAGAAGAAGAAGAAAACAGCTGAACAATCAAATCAAATTAACAATAATGAAATATGTAATTGTTGTTAAGTTTTGCTTTTATATGAATCTAAATAATTTCGTCATTGGGTATATCCGTTTACCTTACTGTTGTGATTAGAAAGAGGTTTATTTACTAGTATTCAAGTCCTAGTGATGGATAGGAATTTTTGAAGTTATACTTCATTTGGCGCGTCAGGGTAAAAATGATGAGAGTGAATTTTCACGATGCGCGCGTTATATGACTCGGCCTTTAAGCATCTGAGGCTGCCGAGCGGTTAGCGTCCTTATCACCATAGATAGACTAAACATCTTCGATGCCCGGTTGATGCGGCCTAAGACAAAGGATGACGCAATTGGAATGCGATAAGAGGAACAAGGAAAGTACTTACAATCATTGCTCTCGCACCGGCGACGAGTCACTCTCTGTCGGGCATCCAACTTGTAAGGAAGTGTGAATAAATAAGAAGTATTTTAATCAACGCCTTTTTTAGTTCGATTATTTATTTACTTACCCTAACCAAATAAATTATTCGTTATTACTTACAAGTGTGTGTGAATTCATACTTCGGATACCGTACATAACTCGCGCACAGCGACATGAAATTAACAGTATGCAGTTAGTAGATATATCTTCCTTAAATAACTCTCTGTGAATATCTTCAAAAACATTAATTTTTAAATATTTATGAAAATTTTGAGATCAATTTAAAACCCGAATAAGTATTCTATGCGTAGACGAAAGAGAGTACTTTAATTTAATATAAAGTTGATTAAAATTTATTCACTCTAATTATAAAAAATATTAACGAGAACGTTCCAAAGATATGACAGCTATGTGTAAAATATATGTACTTTGCAGCATTTCATTTTATAAGATTTTAAGTATTTAAAACGCAAGACTACCCTAAGAGTTCCACCTATTCGCAAGTCATTCGTTTACGTGTCGAAGTCTAACAAAAAACTGATTTAAAACAATGTATATTATATATATATATAATTATTTATTATTATATATATATAATTTTATGTTCATATATTGGCTTAGTAACAAAATCATGTTCAAAAAAGGCATCTAAAAACATAAAAGAAAAATATATCAAAATTATCTTCTATTTTAAATACGTTAATAAGTAATGTAATATATCAACAAATATAGATGTGTTAGAACAAATTGAAACATTAGAAGGATGTATAAGATTATTAAAATAATAGTTAATTAATCCATAGAAATGTATATTGTAATCTAAAAATATGGATGTACCTTCTAATGTGCTTTCCTTTTTGAAATATTTTGTTAGACTGATACATTGTAATTTAAAAAAAGTTTTTTATATTAAATGTTGTTTACATGGCTGTCCGAAAGTTTCTTATGTATGTAACGTTAAAATTAATTCTAATAAATACAATTTAAAATTACAAAGCTCTGATTTTAGCTATATTTCAATTTTTATGTAATTGTTTAARCAAATGTACATGTGTTTCAACGTTCCAGTGTAGTGGTGTCTTCGGAGGGGGAAATTTTTATCGAAAAGAATATCACATAGAAATCTTTTAATATTTAAATTATGTTAGTAAGTATGAAATACTTATACTAGTACATATATGTGTCTAAATAATCTGAAATATATGTAGAGTGTGTTAGAATATTAAAATAGATGTCAATT
>NW_014569579.1:0-15457 GCF_001313835.1 Polistes canadensis
GCTAATGCCGAAGAGGCCCCCACAAATTTGTGGTATCAAGTGGGCAACTACATAGACTAGTGAGTTATTTTCAAAGGTTCAACAGCAAGTTCGAACCTATCGAAAATAGTTCTCTAGTCATATTATATTTTATTATATTATTTCCTTGCTCGTCATTAATTTGTAGTTGTAATTGGAGATGATGGACCATTCCATTTCCTTGGGACACCAAATTCGTGTCTATATCGTCCAAAAGATGCATATGTGTTAGTTAGAGTCAAAAATATTAAAATTTTCGTAATATTCAATTTTGAAGCTTAAATTACGTTTAGTTATTAAATATTACAGTAATTTCTTTTTTCTTGTTTCGTCTTTAAAATTTGTCATTTTGATCGTATTTTATTAAATTTGCAATTTTTCTTTTCTATATAATGCAGCTTAAAAGGATTTCATAATAATTAATAGATATTATTTTTTGTAGTAACTTAATATTTGTATTTTTCCTATTTCTTTATTTTTATATATTTTATGTAAATGTAAAATCACGCGTTTAAATTTAATTTCATTACTACGGTAAATAGAGATTTGATAAAAATAAATAGAGAATTCAATTGAAAAGTGCATCTGCAAATGGGACGATTTATATGTCAGGCTATTGTATCACTTGATTGTATGATTAATATAGTTTTCTTTTTGTTTTAGGTGATCATCGTTGGATTTATCATCTACTCGTTTTGATTTTCTTCTACTTTTTAAAATATATATGTATAAAAAACGCATTTCTGAAGGCACACACACGTATTTAGACGCTAAAAATTAAATATAATTATTTTAAATTTTCTTACAGCATAACTATACTATACATACTATCAAAGAATACAATATTCTTTAATAGTATTGTACCGTCATTGCATTAAGTACATACTATCGTCCAATGATGGTCCCAGTGGTAACAAAAATGATGCTGGGTAGGTAAAAATGGGGACTTGTGAGTTTCTATATGCTTTACCATAATAAAGTTGACATAGAACCGCAACAGCAGAAAAAATGAAAATATTTACCTATTGTTTATACATTATGAACGATTAACTTATTTCTTTTCACTACCTTATAGGTTGTTATTTTGGAAATCAACT
This sequence comes from Polistes canadensis, assembly GCF_001313835.1. Lineage (NCBI taxonomy): Eukaryota > Metazoa > Arthropoda > Insecta > Hymenoptera > Vespidae > Polistes > Polistes canadensis. Next base: position 1,116 of record NW_014569579.1, read on the forward strand.
TTAAATATATCCCCTGCAAGTATATATATATATATATATATATATACCTACTTTACTTTCGTTTTTTTCCAAGTGTGCTTGCGCCTTGAATTTGTGATTGCGCATGTGTATAACATATCTCCCACTCATGACGTCGCCATTTCATAATTATTTAAAGTGTAATAATTATTTTCAACTAATTAACGATAAATAAAAAATATTTGATATAATAAAGTAGAGCAAATAGTGTGCAAATAAGAACCCTTGTTCATTTTTTTCTGCTGTTAAGGTTCCTTGCCAGCGTTTCTACAGTGAGTGTGGATTATATGGAAAAATTGGAAAAAATAAATTTTATGATTTATTTCATATTAAAATTATTCATATTATCAAATTAATCGCAAAATAATTGTTTAAATATTTTATAAGTAATTTAAAAAAAATTATATAAAACATCAATTGTTAATAAGAAAATTATGTTTGATAAAAGAAATATTTAACAAAGCTTTTTTAAAGCAAATATCCAACTAAATATCTATTTAAAAAAAGGAGAGAATTAACAAAGTTCAAAGCTTTTTTTTTTTTTTAACTTTAACGTAACATACAAATTAATTATAAAATAATACTAAATGCTTTATAAATAATTCAATTGGATTTTAAACGAAGTAAAGAGGATTATTCGTAAGTTTGTATATATATAAAATAAGAAAATCAATTCGAGATTTGTAAAAGTTTATTGATCGTCGTTGCTTTCTCAGTGGAACGCATTATTTCGATCGTTGCAAACGAACTTAAGAGCTAAGCGTTTAACGTTAGAAAAATCTGCGGTAATTAATGATGTACTTCATTTTTATATTTCTTTCGTTTATTGTTTATCCGATGATTTGATAAAATGAAACGATAGTAGGATCGTTCAATCGATTGTATATTTTTTTTTGTCCAAGTTACACGCAATTTCTCTTTATTTCGTAACGCGTACGAGAAAACTCGCTTACAAGATAAGCTACTTTGGCCTTTTGTCAGGCTAACAATAATCGTGTGCGATAACAACGCATTTTAACAACACGCGAATGCGCCTTCGGTCGAACGAGAATACGAGTGCTTTATGTAAGTTGTATCTATGCTTTTTTTTACAATTGTAACATATTACATAATAATGAAAAATGTAAATTCGTTTAAAATTTGAAACTGAATACGTCTGGCCTTTGTAACCTTTGACTCGTTGCGATCTGATGTAATTATTTTTCAATATAAACGTTAGGAACGTCATATTTATACATTTATATGAAAAATGTATATCCTATTTTTATGTGCATAAACGCGTAAATAAATTGTATTACTTGTTACGTTGATATCTTGTAATATTAAATATTAAAATATGTTAATTACTTTTATTTATTTCTTGTCTAATATGTTCAACGATTTTCTTTAATGATCATACAATACAAAATTACGTTTAAAATGTAATATAAAATTGTATAATATTTCAATTAATCCTATTTTTTTTTGTTTTTAAAAATTCAATGATTCCGTTTAATGATCATTAAATAAAAAAAAAAAAGAAAATCACGATTACAATACAACAATCGCATTCTCAAAACCGTGATACATTCTCTCTTAATTACTCTTTTATCTCGTATCTGTTACTGCATCATAACGTTTCCACAAATCATGTTTGCTTACATTCATATACGTATGATTTATGGAAATAATTTGTTTACTTAATTAAGAAATCAAAGAGTTTAAGAGTGGAGTATAGAAATAAGTGACTGTAGCTAAGGGTAAGTTCGAATTAGGTAAATATTTTATAATTGAGCAGAGTATATCTCTATTCGATTGATAGACTCTATGAACGACATTCGTCTTATTTCCTAAAGTTCGATATCACCGTGGAAAAAAAAACTATCATGTTCTGTCATAATAATATTCTTGCCATCTTCGTTTAGTTCATTTACAAAGTAATTCTTATACAACTCGTTTAATCCTTCGCGAACGATAATTTTATATATGTGTAAGTAATTTTGAAGGTAGATTAAATCAAATAATTGAAAAAAATATATTTTTTTTATTTATTTTATAAAATAAATAATTTTTATTTTAAATAAATCATAAAGTTTATATATTACAATTGTTTGCCTTACTTCATTTTCATAATTACCGTACACATATATATATATATATCTTTAGTTTAAACAATAAGCATGATAAACGCAGATATAAGTGCGGCTAAAACAATTGACATGATGAATTTTTAATCGATACTTTTCATGTAAGCAAATATTACAAATTTTTACGACATATTTTATTATACATATATGTATGTATATATATATATATATAAGTTTTTGGAAAGTATCACTATATCGCTCAATTACAAATTGATTTGTTCGCAAAGGGTTAAATGCGAAGAACAACCAAATGTATTAAACTATGAAATATATCCTAATCGTATAATATTTACAGAAATTGAGCAAACACTAAAGGAAACACACAAGTGTCTCTACTAGAGCACGAAAATATTTCGAACTATGTGACGAAGATAATCCTTTTTTAATAAAATTAAATATTCTCTGTCGTGTAAAAATTCATTAGTTAATAATTATTATACTTTGTTCATAGATCTTTTTAACATAATGAAAAATAATGTAATCCTAGATATTTATTCCTTTACAAATAGTGGTATCCCTATACGAGTCTTAATAAGTATACAGAAACTGTTGATATGTATAAAAAAAAAACCAATAATAATCCAATGCATCCTTCTCTACAAAAATGTTTATTACATGATGGGAATGTTGAGAATAAAATAATAAATCCAGTTAAAGATATTACTATTAATTTGTGAAATAAATAAAACGATAGGCAGACGAAGTATATTAGCATTATTTGGTTTAAATTTCATTTCATAAATACTTATATCAATAAGGATTAATGAAATTATATATTCTTTACAATCGTAAGAATAAAATGATCGAAAATGAGACACCTAATGAATTTCTCGTTTATCATAAAATCGTCGAGTAATATTAAGATTTTGTTCAATGTCTTTTTCTCTTTTCTAGACGATGAATTCTTGCGAGATGGATCCTCGCTTTTTAATAATAGCCACGTGTCGTCCTTTCGTAACTTTAGCATAAGATCGAGCAAAGTAGTTAAACTGCGACGAAATTGTTCGTTTCTAATCATTGTTATTTTGCGGATAATTTGAAAATATTTCATTCGATCGTTTGAATAACATTAACGAATCAATTTAATCGCAAGCTCCATGGAATTTTGTTCAATGCCTAACGTCAGTTTCATCTGTTGATTGATTTTCTAAGGTGCAAGGCCTAAGAAGTTCCTGCCCTCTTTCGTGAAGCCACTTGTTAGCAACTGAAATACAGACACAAATAAATTATTTATTAAAATATAAAAAATAGTAGAACAATTCGGATATTGATTAGTTTCATATATATATAAAAGGATAATAAATAGAATATAATTATACCCCATTTCGATCCTGTAAGTACTGGACAAGCTGCGTGTCTTGTTTTGAAATCACCCTCCCCGTTTGGTTTCAAATTGTACCAAAAGGCAGCACTACCCTTCCTGGGCCAAAGGGATATATTGATAGCTGTAAACACGGTACCACCTCCTTGCTCTACATCGCTCATCTGTAAATAAATTAACGTTATATATACGGCGTAATAAAACGGAATGTATTATTTGTTACATTATTTTATTCATTACTTACGTAATATAAAACCGTGGCAATACGATTTCCAGTTCCTAAGCTCTTGAAAGCATTAGTTTCTTCTTTCTAGATATAAAAAAAGATAATTATTTGATTTATTATATATATATAATATAATTTGAATTTTGAATAATTTCAAGTGCTAACGTACCCTAGCAAAATCGAAATGAGGCTCGTAATGACCACCGATACCATAGTTTACAACTTGTAACTCTTCTGCAGTATCAACGGTTAAACTGGTCATATGCTCGACACGTTTGCTCACAGCTGCTACGTGCTTGTGCTCGTGTTCCTGAAGCCACGCACTTTTGCTTATTCTGTAATTGGCGATTTCAAGTGCACCAGTTTTGTAATTTTGGACGGTGGCACGTTTAAACTGAAATTTAAAGATACAAATTTGAAAATACCTTAGAAAATTTCTACTGATTTTTTTATTCAAAATATTTTTCGTCTATAACAACGATGAAATCGTAAAAATTTACAATTATATGAATATATTAGTATAAATACAAATACATATATTATTTATCTTGATTTTTATTTACCCTGGGTTGAGCCATTCTCTTGATCGTTTCAATTTCCTCGTCATAAATGACATTATGATAAACGACGATCCTAGGATCAAGATAAGCTTCCTCTTCCTTGAACGGGGCTATTTTAAGGAAAGGAATTCCTCGATCGACGTAACGACACTTTAGATCCTTCTGTATTTCCGGTGGAATGGAAACTTCACCACGGCATAGCATCTCGTATCTTTCCCTCTCTGTCATCTCTTCCCAAGTTTTAACCTTTTCCTCTGTAACAGTGAAGTTCTGAAAAAAAAAGAAGAAAAATATATCGAACATATTATTAATATTTATATATATTTTTATTAATAAATTATAATTATTGATAATTTTTAAATGGTCAAATTATTAGATCAGTAAAAGCAAATATGATCTAATTTATTCGCGTGTGTTTGAATTCATTACTCGTAATAATTTTAATTAATAAATATATAATAAACTCTTTTTTCCTAATCAAATAAATAATTATTAGGATATAGTGTGAAAATAATATATTTTTGATTGGTACACTTTAACGTTTGTAAACCTAAGAGAAAAAAAAACCTTGTTGCTAATTCAAGGATTACTAGTATTAATTTACCTTCGAAAGCTTTCAAACTCATTCATGAAAAGAGGGAACACGAAAATCGAGTAAACAAGCTGTCGACCCATATAAATTTGTGGAAAAGTGTTTTAACGATGTTGGATGTTAAAATCGTATTAGCGATAATACTTCAGTTTTGCATTGCAGCACGTTTGAGATTGAAATGTTGAGAAGAAAAAAAAAGTAAATTTCGGCCAAAAGTAATTTCTTACGATAAGATATAGGTCAGTGTACTTTCTTTTTTTTTTCTTTTATATCTACGAAAGAATTCTATTATTCGTTCATGCTGTGTTGATTAAATTGCAACGATTTAACAAAATGTATATCCATTTCAAAAAATAGACGAAGGAAGAAAATATCAGCATTCATTTCAAATAATATTCTAATCTTATTTAACCTTTTTTATCATAAGATCAAATCACCAATGACAACAATATTATTATTTTTTTTTGACACCTAATTATGATAATAAAATAAGTCGAATACGATTAAAAAATTATTAAACAATTGTATTATTATATGAACAAAATATTTTATTCAACTTTGTATATTTATTTTCATAAGAAATTTTTTAAATGATCTAGCATAGCATCGGAATAGAATAATTTAATTAATATTTTTATTCATTTCATATATCCAGATGTGTTGTTCGCGGATTTTTTCGGAAAAACTTAGCTCAATTCTTTCACGAATAGTTTTACCATTCAAAATGGACGTTCCGTATACAGTGGATTTTAAATAACCCCACAAGTAAAAATCCATCGGATTTAAATTCGGTGAGAAGTTAAGACCGACAGGCGCAGCAATAGGACTTCCATGACCTGTCCATTTATTCGAAAATCGATTGTTCCGAAGTTGTCTAGAAATTCAGCTAAAATACACGCTGACGGTTCGTCGTCTATTTCAAGAATTATTTGCTATGCAAAATTCGATATGAAAAAAAAAAAAAACAAAAAATTAAATAGGTCATATGTTAAATAGGTCATTGAATTGACCAATTAAAACATTTTACAATTATTCTAGAAAATCGTGTATACTATCCTATTACTTTTTTTTTCTTATTCAAAATCAGTTAAATTTACAAAATTCGAATTAATTTGTTTATTCGAAGGAAATAAAATCTGTTTGTATAAATCGTACCTGTTCCGGTATTGCTGTATCGTCTCGTCCATCCTCTCCACGTTTCTTTTTCATAAGATTGGCTTTACTTTGAATTTCTTTTTGATAATAAGCTCGATTACCAAGCGCTCTTTCGTGAGTTGGTACTAATTCTAAAAGTTCATTTGTCATGCTGAGAGCACGTGCAACATTACCTGTAAATAACAATTATTTTTTTAATATACACCACCATCACAGTGAAAAAAAAAACAAAAATATATTTTCACGAGCGTTGATTTTATTTAGTATACTAGATATAAAAAATTACGATTGAACCACATATTGTGTTAATTTATAGTAAAGATATTTCAAATTTTAACTTTGATATAATCAATTTTTATTTTCTATTTTTTTATATAAGTTATTTATAATGATAAAAATTTTTGCTGATATACTTATAAATGATTTAATTATGCTTTTCATATTAAAGTATTTGAGTAATTTGTTAATCGTATTAAAAAAAAAAAAATAAAGATATTTCTTGAAATCTTCAACTATTATCTTTAAAATTTATTTTAAAACAAACTCATCTATTAAGATTGTTACACTTCATTGCAATTCTATGCAAAATAACTTTGTAATTAGTTTTAAAGTATTCACTTATTGTTAAATAATAGATACTAATGGAAAATTTATTATCAAATATGGTATTAGTTTTATACTCTTGAACAGTTATGTATTATATAATCGGATTAAGTAGAATTTTGAATAGAAAATTCATACGAACAGGAATTTACCATTTTCATTCCATTAATGTTTGATTTAAATTGTATGGAAAATGACTAAAATCAAATCTAAAGTTTTGCAATATGAACAGTGATCAATTTTGAATATCTAAAAGACTGTTCAACTTTGAAATCATACTTCGTTAGAACGAAGAGAATATTTTTGTTACGCTTATATTTTATTTATTCCAGTGAATAGTTTGTATGAGGGTTGCGTCGTTTTTGCGGTTCACCAGCACGGTAATTTTTCTTTCTCTCATGCGTGAATAGCAAATGATAAAAAAAAAAAGAAACGTCCGAGTAATTGCTATTTCAATTTTTTCTACTTAATTTTTTTATTATTATTATTATTATTATTATTATTGTATATACGTACTTATTTCAGTATTTTCTTTTTTTATAGTAATTACAAATTGTTATTAACGATTGTAACAATGCGATAAGATTTGTTTGTTTCTTTTTTTTTTTTTTTGTTAAAGATAATTTCCACAATAGACAATTGATTAATTAGAACGTTGAAGTACCTTGCATGTATGTCGAAAAAGCCAAATATTCGAGAATGTCGGGTTTCGACGTAGAAGTTGCATTCTGTTCTTCTTGCAGATGGTCCATAGCTTCTTGCATCCATAGCACGGTGTGATAGTAATCTTTATTATGGTAAGATTGCCGTCCCAGCTCGAAACAATCACTGGCTAAAAACAAATAACGTTGCAAAATAATTCATTCCTCAAAGTTTAATGAGTATGTTACTAACTTCCGAAGGATATTCATTTAAATTCGAAATTTTTGTAATCTACAGTTTAAAAGTAACGTTTTATTTTTGTAAAATAGAAAAAAAAAAGAGAAATAAATGAACTTTAAAAAAGAGGAAAATAGGAAATACTATTTTATTTTATCATTTTTTTTCAAGAAAAAATATAAATATATCGTATAATTAAGATTTACACAATATTATGAATTTATCATTAATTTTGTCGAAGCTTTTTTAGGGTCTTTTTTTTTTCTTTGTTCTGTTTTCTATTATCAAGGATATATTAAATGAATACTTATAAATAGTTCAAAATTTGATCAGTTAACTTTTCAACATAACAACATATTAAACGAGTTTTAAAACAGATAAATTCCACGTTATTAATAATCCGGAAAAGGCTTGGATTTTTTTTGAAGAGAAAAATTTGATATTACGAATACTACGCATTCTGATCAGAGTTCCTCGAATTTCTTTTTTACAATGTTCGACCCACGTCTCGAGCATGACGAGGCAGTTACCTTGTCTACGAAACTATGTTCGTTAATTAACTTTTACCTTTGTCTTCTACGATTGACACTTTCTTGTCTTTGATGTTTAACGTTTCAAAATTGTCTAGATTTATAAAGTTATTTTTGACTGACTCGTATATAATACAAAACAAAACAAAAAAATTGTAATAATTAAACATTCTTAGAAATTCATTTTTTGTTAAATAGCCAATAAGGTATAATGATCTATCTCATTATTTTATACCGAAAATAAATGTACTCTTTTCTCAATGCGAATTTAAATACTCTGATTTTAATATTTGTTAAAACAATTTCAGTAAATTTATTGCAAATACTAGTATTAAAACTGATAATTACACGGATTTAACATTAAAACAAATATTTTATAAAACGAATTTTTGTTCTGAATTCGACTTATGAATATTATTTTAAATTTAAAAAAATTTGTTACTATTTTTAAGTATTATAAAGGATCAGTCAAGCTTTGAAATCTATGGCAATTGAAAACCCTTTAAACTCTTTGCAAAAGGTAGTCATCGTTATAGGGCTAAATCAGAAGGCAAGTTGACTGGAAAGGAGTACAATGCCGATGAAGGAAACCACGTAAATTATTCATGGTAGGGTTCACTAAGTACTGTGTACTCGAAAGTCAGTGTACAAGGCTTTGCCTTTAACGTATCAAGAAGGCGTATGTCCTCGTAAAAAATTTCATCAAAGTTCCTCTGGGATAATATTACTAATAAATATGTTGAAACTTTCGAAAATAAATCTCAAACTAGTCAAATTTTTTATTTAAACAATCATTTAAAAATAATCATTGAAGTTATAAATAAACTGATTTTAATGATAATGATTCTCGACAGAATCATCATCATTAATTAAATATATTTAACGATAAAATATATTTCGTTATCAACAATGATTGAATAATTTAAATGATATTGAATATGATAGAAAATTATTATTATAACATAGTGGAAAGAGGATAATAGACCAAAAAAATATATTAAATTTGTTAAAAAAAAAAAAGAATGAAAGGGAAGAAATATAGAAGAAAATAAAGAAAACGAATGGATTATACGAGAAGTGAAAAGATCGAATTATGCAATATAACTTACCACTTAAACCGGTGCTGTATTGGACTCCATTGAGAACACCTCTGGCTACTTGAGCAGTCTCGAGTTTGTAGGTATCCTGCAATCTCATAAGAGCTACTGCAGCTCCATTGAGGTCCTCGTCCGTAGGGAACTTAAGGTCGCTCCTTGAATTCGTGATGTTTGCTACAAATGACTTGCCAACGTCTTCGGTTATGAGTTCCTCAACCCTTTTCCAGTCTGTGGTTAGTCTCTTGACCAACAGGTAAGCATTTATCGGATTGGACAAGTATTGTTGTATGTTTCTCGAAGCTTGTTCGTGTTCCCTCATATAATCCTCAACGTTCCTAAAAAGATCAATAATTTCGTCATATATTTACATATTTACAATTTAACAACTTAATAACGTTATTAATAATTCATTTAATCGATCCTAGCTTATGGGAATTAGAATACAAAACGAGAAACGATATAATGTGTCATACTAAATGGTATATATAAGATAAAGAAATCCAATTGACAATATAACTGAGAGGTTTAGGATGAACCTTCGTTAGTATGAAATATTACAATGAAACAAAATATTATAATCTTATTAAATTGAATAAACATAATTGTAATTAATCCTTTCTCGTTCAAAATAATCCTATTATTTATCATGATATCAAATATTAATATAAAAATGAATAATCGGCAAGGGAAAAGGGGATTTTTTTTTGTCAACAGGATGATAATACATTAACGTAAACGTTCGAGACATTTTGAAAACGAATACGCTCGGTTTTTTAATCGTCTCTCGTAAGTGCTCTCACGGTGTATCGTCTATCGCCAACTCGACAACGAACAAAAAATTAGAAAAAAAATATCAAAAAAAGAAGTAGAAGAAGAAGAAGAAGAAGAAGAATATAAAAAAGAACTCGCGAAAGATGGAAAGGGAAAAGAAGAAGGAAAAGGAAAAAAAGCAAAAAATTATTCCCCCCCACCCCCTCCCTACCATATGCCATCGTGACAAGGAATAATCGTAAAAGCCTATCACATTTCCCGTTCTCGCCTCGGTAAATTTGAGAAATTCACCTTGCCACCATGCTCAAGAAGATTTTTAAACGCAAGAGAGCGACTTCACTGAAGCGATGTCGCAGAGACGCGTTTTAATTTAATCTCCTCCCTCCCCTCTCCACCTCTTCAAGAGTAGAACGAGCCATATATTTTTTCTTTTTTTCTTTTCTTCCTTTTTTGGTCTTTCCTTTTCTCTTTTCTCTTTCTTTCTTATTTTAGTCTTCTTTTTGGTTCTTCTTTCACTATCCTCAACCTATCCAACCACTACGTAATTCAACAGATGTTCCTCATGATTCAAACGAGTAATACGCTTTTCCTTTCTCATTTCCTTTCCCCTTTCTTTCTCATCCTTCAATTCATTCTATCTTCCTTTCTTTCTCCTTACATCCTGCTCTTTAACCTGTTAACTATGTTTGACGAGTATACGAGTTTCGCGAAGGGATAGCAATTTTTTTTTGTTTTTTTTTTTTCGTTTTCTTTATCTTTTACGACGAATTTACTCTACGTCTTACTAAAAAGCTCAAATTTACTTTTTTTTTATTATTTAAATTGAACGTTATATTTTGAAAGATATAGAAATATTTCCTATATTTATAATATTTTTGTAGACAACGATGAAAGAAAGAAATTTATATTGATTAATATTGTTCAAGGTTTGATTCGTTAAATATTTACAAGACAAATCAATCGCTTTTCGTTCTGTGTGTCCCTTGTCCTATGACGCGTGCGTGCGTGCGTGTGTTTGTTTGTTTCAAATGGGAATGTTTCTAAATAGAAGTTGGTATTTGATTGGTTTCGAAAGAGCTCTTTGGAAAAAGTAAAAGAACAAAAATATACTTTTCTGTAATTTTGTTTTATCAAGCATTCAAAAAAATTAATATCTTTAAGCGAACATTATGAAATTCGTGTTTCTCTTTTTATTATATTATAATATAGAATATATAAAAAAAAAAATTCAATTTTAATGCAGTCGCATATATTCCGTTTATTTATAATGTTTATTACACAACATTAGTCGTACATTTTAAAAAATAAAACTTCGCAGTTTAAAAGATTCACCCAGCGACGATCGTCGTTCATATTCTTCCATTTTCGTTCTTACCTTTTCCTCTATTTCTTTCATTTTCAATCTCTTTCTCTTGCACTCACACACTTATACTGCACTTGCAATAATGCGTTGTATAATGCGTTTATAATGGCGTCGAAAAAACAAAAGGATTGAATGGTCTTTAAATTTATTCCACCTTTTCCGTCCTTATTTTCTGCGTCTGTTTGTATATGAATATTTTTCTCCCTTTCTTTATACGTAGTATATACGTACACATATATATATATATATGATATATAATGTATATTTTAATAACTGGGACGGACTATACTTCTGTTTCTATTTTAAAGAGATAGAAATAACAGTACAGTATAATTTTAAATAATTTAACAACCTCTAGTGTCAGTTATTTCAAAAGTGTATCGTTGCAGTTGCACAATTACAATAGATATATTATTGCATATATAAGATATCTATTCTCCTAGATGTCCGAGCAAATATTTCGCAACTGGTTGAAATTACAAAAAAGTTTAATAAGAGAAATTTGTACGTGTAATTTAATTAAATTTATTAAATTATTTTTTTCCCTCCTGACTTTTTCGACTTATTATGGTCAATATAGTTTTCTTTTTTCATTTTTATAAATACATATTTATAATTTTTGTTTGTATATTTCTACACAGTTGAAGTGATTTTCAATAAAAATCATATACACTAGTATAGGAATATATTTCAATATTTTTACTATAGAAATACAATAGCGTACATTTTACTCTATAAACGTATATACATTCTATTATTTCTATTTTTTATTACACGATATTTATCATCGTCAGAGGTGTTACCAAACGAGATCGCAAACTTTCCTATTCGTCCTGCGGTTATACCGGCGGTAACGAGAAAATGAAGTTTTTATTTATTCATGGTATCGAAAGAGCACGGTCTCAAAGCTCTGCTTGATGATGAAAAATTCAAAAAGATGGAAAAAGAAATTGATGGAGTAGATGATAGTGAACGGATCGTGAAAATCGAATTTTTTAAATCGATTATTTGAGTTAGAAGTTTTGATAAAATGATAGGAACGGTGTATACAGGATTAAATAATCTAATTATACAAACATATAAGATTTAATAAAAGAACGTAAATATTTAACTGAAATTAGGTTTCGAATAGATGGAAAATATACAAAAGAATATAAAAATATTTATAAAGTGTACAGTTTTGTGGGTCTCTAGTTTTGTAAATATTTGCAGGAAGTGTACCGAGAACGATTCGACGTTGGAAATATCGTCCAGAGGTATTCTCGATCGGTACGATCAAAGCATTCCGGAAGGATCGTTACTCGCGTCGTAAAATTGGTACGGGAGGAGAACGTTCGAGACCGCATCTCCGATTCTCTCATGTCGACGTAATTTCGCTCTCCTCCACTCGTAGGGATATTGCACGATGTCGAGGTAGAGTTCTCCTCCTCGAGGATCGAAATAGGTGAGAGAGAAATGGTGTGGGAAGGGGGGAGGGGGAGAATAGAAATAGAGAATGAGTGGAAAGAGAAACAAGCAAAGAAATACATCTACATGTATACAGTCGGTAACAAAAATAATCAGACACCCGGTATAGATTTGATATTTAATGTTTTGTATTTCTCCAACATTATCGCGTTTTCCCTTTAACCATCATACCGTAAACATTATATTTGTTCTAATCGACAAAAATAATCATAAGTTATTTTATCATTCATCTTCTTTACAAATGTAAATTTTAACAAACATAACTATCTCACATTTCTGTTTATTGTGCATTTTAATATACCCTTTTTTACATGGTTATCCGGCTCGTTGTGATTTGCTTCACGTAAAACTTTTCACAGGTTTTTCTAATATACAGTGATAACCCCACGTTCTTTCTATAACATTGTGACTATTTTTGAAATGTTTGTGTCTGCGGTTCTTTTTTTCATTTTTCTTTTTTTTTTTTTTTAATCATATCACGTCTATCGCGAAAACTTCAAATTCGTGGACGAATTTCACTTTGACGAATAAAATTTATTCTGTCTTATTTTTGAAAGAAAAAATAAAAAAAGAAAATATCTTATTATGATGTTCGTACAATACTCTTATTATTTATTAAAAAACATGAAATTTCAATCTGTTGCATATAGAAAAATGTGTTCTTTCTTTTATGAAAATGTACAATGTAACATAACAATGTACAAACATCGTACTAATAACTAATAATATTCCATAGTGTTCTAATATTTTTCCAACCAACAAATTAGCGACTTCTTCGATCTTTTTCCATTATTATAACAATTATATATGATAAATAAAGATATTTTGTATTTTTGTTATCTAACAACACACTGTGTACTATTATATCATAATATATTTGATTAGTCATTTAATATATACATTAAGTTAAAATACAAAACATAATTATTAAATTTATATTAATGTCTGATAATTTTCGTAACCGACTGTATATATATTACTAAAGAAAGAGAGAGAGAGAGAGAGAAATAGATAGGTAGATAAATAGATAGATAGATAGATAGATAGATAGATAGATAGATAGATAAATAGAGAAAAAGAGAGAAGAAGAATCAGTGTGTACGTAGAATAATATAAAAGATAGAGAGAAAGATAAAGATAGAAGTGTGTACATAAAAGTATATAAGAGAGAAAGAGAGAGAGAGAGAATAGAAAAGGGAGGAGGAAAATGAAACGCGTAGCAAGGTTTTCCGACGATACTCGACATTTTTTTCTTTAACCATGTCTCTATCCTTTTATTTCTTCATCCCCCGTCTCTTTCCCTCGCGCCATCGTGCACCTTTGTTCGTTCCCTTTCTCCTCCTTTCGTGAAAATATATTCGAGAGGAAAAGCCAGAGGGCAAGTGTCGAGGGATAAAAGGAATGAGAAAGGAGAAGGAGGAAAACTTTGCCATTTTCCGATGGCACCCTTTGTCGCGTACGTGGCGTGTCATCGAAACGCGTCCTTTCCCATCGCGAACAGGTCTCTGTGCATATGGTAAAAGCGCAGAAATTGCAAGCTCGACGTTGCCAGCAAGTCCTTAATTCTTTAACGCACAGTCCGCTTATTCCTTTTTTTATTTTTTTTTTTTTTTTTTTTTTCGTTTTCTTTATCT